>NC_028352.1:18007274-18033419 GCF_000741045.1 Vigna radiata var. radiata | reverse complement strand
TGAAAAACAGGCGTACGCAAGTTAGCAAACCCCTATATATATATATATATATATATATATATATATATATATATATATATATATATATATATATATATATATTTTGATATCATGCATATGATAAATGGGACAATAACACTAAACTTAATTGAGATTTCTTCCTCAACTGTGGTTCTAAGCATATCACACTTTTATGAAAAATACAAACATCTAGAAAAAAAAAAAAACAAAAAACAAACAAACCAACCCATAAGACCATTCAATCAAAACTTCAATGCACAAATAGAAGCATGAAATAACATTCAGACTCAAATAGTCAAAAGACTGTTTTAAACATACCATATATAACATTTACACTATGTTTTGATAATATTTTGAAATATCAATAAGTTAAACCACGTATCCTCTTATACTTTGAAACTTGTTAAACCAATTAAAAAACTTAATGTATTTATATTATCTAACTTTTTATAAGACAGAAATAGCATGTCACCTATATATATATATATATATATATTTTGCTTTTAACAAAAGGCATTATCTAGTGGAATTTACTGATAAGATCATTTTAAAATTAGATTAATACTTTTACATTCTACTAAGATCTTATTAAAATAAGATAAATATTTTACTTGTTACAATTTAAAATTATAAAATATAACACAAAGAAAATATTACATGTTATCCCGAAGACACAAGCATTTTAATGAATAAAAACTATTTGGAATAACTTTAGAATATGAAAGATAATAAGAAGATATGTGTCAACTTTCTATAAAATATCATATTTTAATATATCTCACTCTAGAGAAGATTAAAACATGCTGTCAAGAAATTGTAGCCGTACAGAAAAAAAAATATCAACACTTAATCAATGCATAAAAAGTTAAGGTGAGAAATAACACCTAACCAATCACACCAAATAAATCTTACAACCATTATAATAATATTCTAATCTAAGAATAAATAAATCATCAACCAGTTACAAAATTTTTATGTTGTGAAGCCAAAAACAATCACACAAAATTGTGAATTAACAAATTGAGATGAGAGATATAGACCATGCAATAATATATACTAGTTCCCTCAAAAGAACATGTTACGAACACATCAACAATGCACCACCTAATTTCATTTGTGCCAAGACAGATTGGAAGAAATCACATTTACAACTGTTTAAATCTATTCACAAGGTTACATTCTCAATAACAACTATTAGATTACACTAATAGACTTTTGATTATAATTATTATTATTATTATTAAACTACAACTCTTGTGTGCAGTGCATGTTCAAAATGTAGGAAAAAATATTACAGTTTCTTACAAATTTTATGAACTATTCTGATATGAGAAAGACAATCATAATATGAACTTGACTGAGTTAATCTAATATTAGAAAATGAGTTTTAAACTTAAATCAACTCTACAAAAATGGTTTCTAAGGTGAGGATCAACTTCTAACACACGGCGAAATATAAACATCTCGTGTATGATAGTAGAAATTGGGTGATCCAACATTGGTCCGATAACGGATGGAATAGAAACAGAAATGATCACTTAGAACTCGCTAGGATAGACTCTAATCATGGCTCTGATACCATATTAGAGAGTAGATTTGTAAGCCTAACTTAACCTCACAAAACCGGCTTGTAAGGTGAAGATTGCACCTTACTTATATATTATAAATTGATCTTATCTCTAGTCGATGTGGACTTCCAACATCTAAACCCTAACTATAAATTACTTCTTCCAAACTCACCTTAGGATATGGACTGATCCAATTCATACGTTGAGAAAAGAGAACAAATATGGTTTACAACGACAGAAATATGGACTGATCCTTGTTTCCTTTTTCTAGATAATTGTTATCACACATAACTTTATTATTGGTAAGAGCAATATGTAATTATACAGCCAATGCACCGATGTCTCGTCCAATAAAGTGTCTGTTTGATCAGATATCACATGATGTTCATTTATTTATTATATTTTATATATTTTATATTATTATTAGATTTTAAAATTAAGATTTCTTTTTCTATCTCATATTATTTTATTTTCATTTTTTATAAATCATTATTTTAGTCCTCTATATATCTGTAAAGTATTAAAAAAAGTATGTTTTATATTATAATATTTAACAGTTTGTAGAGAATATTAATGTACAATTATCCTTTATTTTATTTTCTAAGGTAATCAATTAATTTAATTTAAATTATATATATTAAATTTAATTATTTCTAATGTTTTGAACTTTTTATTTTGAAAAATCATAATAGATAGATTCTAACACAATTAAAAAGTATAATATATAGATGTAAGAGGTTATTTTTTAAATCTTTTTTAAATATTAAAATTTGTTTCATTATGGACAACATTTTGTAAAGAAAACATGAGACTGTACGATAATGAAAATAAATACAAATGGATGGACAAATAGTAAAAATTGTAATTTCCAAAAAATATTTTGAAATCATAGTTTTAAATACGGATGGTTCTATGTTATCCTTTCTATCTATCTCTATATATACTTTTCATTATTGTATTTAAATAAGAGGGTGTAAATAAAATATATGATTTTGTGATATGAAAAATATACTTTCTTTAAAACATTTAATTTTAATCTAACAATTGAAAATGAATAAAATTTAATCTCGTATAATTTATTGCATGACAAGAAGCTTGCGAGATCAGGCTATAGAATACTAAGGTAAAAACCTAAATATTAAGAGAATTAATATAGAGAATGGTAAATGATGCATACATGATGTGAAGTTCTCGGTAAATTAAGAATAATATTAACTAATGGATAAAGGAGCACATTGGCTTAAGTATCTGTCTGGAACTGTTATACCAACAATTTGGAATGTATCATATTTGAAATTCTATTTTTCAACAAATATCTAATCTTCATTGCTTGAAACTCATATATATAAATTTTTATGATGTGCTATAATGAATTTCTATATTTCAAGTGTGGTAATATTGTAAAAACAAATTAATTTAAAAAAAAAACAAAAGGGACGTCGGTTTAAGAGGGGATCTGACGTCAAAATTGATGTTCTGGGAAGAAGATTTGACGTCCAATTAATGTCTTTCAATAAGACGTCGGATGTGGATTGGATAAATATCAAAAATAAGACGTCAAAAGCCTTCTTTGCAGTAGCGATTGTATGCTTTTAGTTTGCTTTAAAATTCGTTTTGGAATCAAAAAATCTCATTTTGGCTCAGAATAATCGATTACAAAATAATGATAATCGATTATCAATAATCGATTATGATTTGCCATAATCGATTATCACGAACAATTATGAGAATTTTCAAGCAAGTTTTTGAATGTTGTGCATTCATTAAATGCATAATTGATTACCATAAGTGGATAATCAATTATCACACGATAAATAGATGACAACAGATTTTTGGAGGTATCCTTGAGTGAGATCTCTATAAATTTGATTGAGACTCCTATTCTAATATACAAAATATGTGAATTTCAAAAATCTTATCTGTTTTGTTATGTGTTGTGATAAGTGTATTCTAGGGTTTGTGTAACCCTTGTGCTGAGGCTTTGAGAACTTGATGTTGGCATAGAGAGTGAGAACTTTCACGGGAGTTGTGATTGAGTGTTGTTGTTGTTGACGAGTTAAACCTTGTCATCCTTTATGAAGATTCAAAGGAGATGTTCATCCTTTGTGAAGATTCAAAGGAGGTAGTCATCCTTCGTGAAACATTCAAAGGTGTTCATCCCTTATGGCTTTTAGGGGAAGTGATTTTCATCTCTTGGGGTAACAAGAGAGGTGTTTTAAACCTTAAACCTTTTGTTTTCTTTGTGATTGTAACAATTTTTTGGTTTTATGATAATGGATCGTTAATTTTCATTTGAGATTAACAACTGAACGTAGGATCCTTGTGATTTAAACTAGTATACAATCACCTGTACAATTTAATCTCTTCCTTACTCTCTTATTTGTTTTAATTTATCGTTAAGGAATATGAATTATAAGAGAAAATTATTAAAGGTACAATTTGCGATAAGAAACCAATTCACCCCCCTCTTGGTTTGTTGTTCATGCTAACCATTCTACTGCATCGCTTTGACAGGTTAAACCATGTTGAAGCTTGACTTCATATATTCTCCCTCTCTTGCATCAGATTTACCTCCAAACATGAAGCTTTAGATGATCAAGTCTTAGGAGTTCACTTAGCTGTAAATCTAGGTCCATTACTAACACCTAGAGCTTAGGATTGCCACCTTTCAGTATGATTCCTCAGTGATTGCTTAACTAGTTCACCTACATTAAGATTACGACTTTATCTTCAGCTGCACATCCTAGATCTATTACTAGCATCTATAAGCCCACAAGATAACAATTAAACCGCAACTTAAGACTATTTCTCACTCAATCTTAACAAGTTAGATAAGACACGTGATAAGTTCATCCAACGTTAAATATAAATCAATTAACAAACTTTAGATAAAAAAAATCATACATAAATGGAAGGTATTGTTGAATACAAGAGAGTTCAAATCTATTTACATCTTGCTCCAACACATGGGAGATTTAGCTCCCATAAGTGATAAAAAGAAGTACAAGCAATGAAGAGAATTCATCTTCCAATTTTACAGATGATGTGGGTGAGAAGAATACCTGGAGTCTCTCTCTAAAAGTACTCTCAAAAGTGTATAAAAATAAAGCCCTTCAGAGTCTTTCTAAAGTTTGTCCAGAATTATGATATTTATAAACTTTGATAACATGGCTCCAATGGTGGTCCATGGCTCTAACCGTGAGGTTTCCTTCCTTGGTGGGTTTCCTTTATGGCTAGAGTTGCCTGACGTTACTTTATGATAAATGATTCTTCATGGCTTAAGTCTCAGGTCAAGGCTTGAGGAAACCTTCTTTGCTAGGTTTTCTTTGTGGCTCAATCCCTTAAAATGGCGTTGCAGTCATGTTGTGACAAACTTTTTTAAAAGTGTTTAAATTCTTCTTCTTTCCTTCATAATACAATTTTGACTTCATAAATTCTTCTGTTCCTACAAAACAAGTGAAATTGGGGTCATTATCAAGCATTTTATACAACACCAAAATAAGATAAGTGTCAAATTAACATTGAAAGCTAGTAATACTAAACATTTATCGACCATAAAGGATCTAGGACCAATTGGACCTAACCTTGCCTTAGTTGACCTAATATTTAAAAACTTGAGCTAATCCAGACTCACCTTAATTTTGGATTTACAAAACTAAAAAAAATGTTATATTACATGATTGAAGGCTAATTAGACTGACTATGCACATGCTAGAACTAATTGAATCCAACCCCTTGTCTTACTTAGCCTGACTTGGCCGGACATTTCCCAAACATGAGATAACTCATACCTACCTTAATTTTAGATTTTCCAAATTTGAAAAGTTATCCCATGTATATCCAAATCAAATTTAATTAAATGATAATTAGATATTGCATGGCCTATTTGTCTTGGGTTTGGCCTAACATAATTTTGTACGACTTGAGTACAATTGCATTACCATTAATGAGCTAGATCCAATTAGAACTAGGTGCAATTAAATTGAATCTTATCTTAACATGACTTGATATAACTTAATTTTGATTCAAACTCCTAAATAATTTAATCTATATCAAATTCAAATCCAATTAAATAATTCAACTTAAAATTTAAAACTATATTTTAGATTTGAAATAAATATATTATAATAGATTTAACGTAAATGAATTTAGATAATCATGAATCAATTTTTCTTCTCACCCGAAACGTAATGTGTATTTATATTGTATTATTTATTCATAGTCTAATCTTCTTAAAAAATTCAGATGTGGAGACAATACAACTTTTCACCAATAAAAATAGAACTTTATACTATATATTGTAAAATAAACATTCAAATTTCTTTAATATAAATTATAAAAGAGTAATGAAGGATGTAAAACAAAAATCGTGAACGGCAGGATTCGAACCTGCGCGGGCAGAGCCCACATGATTTCTAGTCATGCCCGATAACCACTCCGGCACGTCCACTTGATGGTACTACTCACTGAATTATCCGTAATTAATCAACCTTTACTAAGAGAAAATTTAAATTGTAATATCTGTATAATAATGAAATTGTGAAACCACATTACTTCATTGACGTTGCTTTTTCGTTTATCCTTTACGGATCATATGCAACTATTGTTAACTTCGTGTTTATTTAGTAGACAGTCTTATTGTAAATTTATTATATGTTATTCATAACAATAGCTTACAACGATTTAATTTAACTAAAATAATGGACTATCTAGGTTCAGAAAGAGAAATACAGGAGACTCTATGCTAGCATCCAAATTAATAAATATGTGTAGATGTTACAACTCCACATAGAATTTAAAATTTCCAACTTCCAATCCATGATAATGACTAAATAGTTATGTGTAAATATATACTAGTGCAAAAACGCTGTTTAACATCACGTACAAAACGTCGGTTTGAGGGAAGTCCGATGTATATGAGTGAACGGTGGCATTACCGTAAATAAGTTGGTAACCTAGACGTCGGTTTCAAGGGAAGGCGACGCCTATGATATTGTAGACGTCATAAGTGGATCCCCTGATATTTTGAGCAGCGGTGTAGTATCAAATCCCAAAGATAGAAAGTCTGCTCTAACCTAAACCGACGTCTAATGGCCTAGGTGAGAAGACAGTCTATTGACGTCAGTTTTAATGAGGGGCCGACATCTACGGGGCTGCAATTAATGCTCTTCACCTGATTCCCAGGCGCTTAGACGTCATGTAGTAAAAAAGCAACGTTTATGGCCTGTCAGAAAGGCGGGAAGACAAAAATTTCTACAATTTAGACGTCGGTGTTTAAGGGAAACGGCGTTTATGTGCCTGTAATTAATTATGTTCACCAAACTCGGAGACCCTTAGACGTCCGGTAGAAGGGCATCAACGTCTAAATTATTATAGACGTCGGCGCCCCTTCACAACTGTCGTCAGCATCCTTGACAGGAAATGAAACGTCAATCAGTTCAGCTTCCTAGACGTCGGCTCCCCTTTAAACCGACGTCTAATGGGCATTCAAAAAGTCAGTTTATATGTTAACTTGGTCGTCGAATTAGTTAGATAACCGACGTCTAGGTAACTATAGACGTCGATTTCTGGAGCAACTGACGCCCCATTTCATTTTAAATAAATCGCAGACTCTTCGCAACATTGCAGTTTCTGATATCATCGTCTTCCTCCTCTCCTTTTTCTCTTACGACACCTCTCATTTTCCTCTCTTGCGGCATTGCATTATTGTTTTTGATAACATCATCGTCTTCCTCCTCTCCTTTTTCTTTCTTGCGGCATTGCATCCCAGGTGCGTGTTTTTTTATGGTTACCGTTTAATCTTTGTTCAGTCTTTCATCGATTATTTTCTGGTTCAACTGATTAAAATTTATTTTCTTTGTGTTGTGTTTTAGTGCAGTTTTGTTCTTTTCTTGGGGTAATGTAGTACCACATTCTTCCTTTGCTAGCTGCCTCCCAGAAAAAGCGGCGTCTTTTGGATTTCTGGTGGCGTTTCGACCCAAAAATGACCCTGGGTCGTTGCCTAGTTATCGTTTCACCGTAATTTTTCTCTCTTGCGGTTAAAAATGGAACTAAGCAAGAACCCAGGTTCGGTTTTGGGTCGAAATGTCATGACAAATTCAAAAGACGCAAGCTTTTTTTCAGGGGAAACTAGCAAAGGCAGAGTGTGCTACTAGGCTATCCAAAGACAGGAACAAAACTGCACTAAAACACAACGACTGTATTAGACGTCAGTTAATGCAAAAACAGACGTCTATAGTGACCTTAGACGTCGGTTAGTGACATGTTTGAAGTCTTTATGTGCTTTTAGATGTCGGTTAATAAGTAGTCTAACGTCTATATTGTGCCTTTAAACGTCGGGTTAGGCCTATACCGACGTCGGGTGACGTCGGTCATGGCACTAACTGACGTCATTATAGACGTCTGTTGAATGGATGTCCGACGTCCCATTGACGTCACCGGTAATGACGTCGGTTGTTTAATAGACGTTAAAAGCCCAAAATAACCGACGTTAATTAGCGTTTTTGCACTAGTGATTGATTTGGAAATAAGATTTGATATGCACAATTATCATACTTGCATAAAGGCAACATTAACTAAAATCAGTAAAACTCTCTTTCAATCTATATGAAACCATTAGTTTGAATGTGTGGAGGAGTGTGCAAACCTAATTACAAACCTACAAGAAAATACATTTGATAATATTATGGTATGAGAGCCCCACTGAATCTAAAGTAAAATCATTAGTCTTTTAAGTGTGACATGTTATGGCATTAGAGACTTAGTTTGTTCAGTATGTTATACGAAGCTTGATCATCGAGTGATGCTCATGGTGAATTTCTTCATTGAAAGGAGTACTTAGGTCTAGTGCAAAATGGAATTCAAGATTACTAGAAGGAATACTTCTTACCGAAGTATAAAGGAAGCATATTATTGATAAGAAATAAGGATTTAAAGGAAAAGAATTACCTATTTCAATCATTAGATCGTTCAATATTGAAGGAATTTCTTAACAAGGATAAAACAAAGGATATATGATATTCTTGAAAGCAAAAGTATCAAGGCACTTCACGAGTCAAGCATACACAATTGCAAGTTCTCGAAAAAGAGTTTGAAATTCTTCACATGAAAGAGGGGGATTTATAGATGGTTATTTCTCTCAAACACTTACCAGAGCTAAAAAGATGAAGGTTAATAGTGAAAACAAAGGAGATGTTGCAATAGTTGAGAAAATTTAAAGATCCATGGCTCCTAAGTTTGACTATGATGTGTGCTCTCTTGAGGAGTCTATAAGGATACTAACACGTTGACCATTGATGAATTCGAAAGTAGCTTGCTCGTACATGAACTATGCATAACTTCTTGTTCGTGGAAAAATGGTAAGGGCACCGGTCACACGTAGTAGGTAATAAATATCGTTCTCTCCACAGGGACTTGTACAACACATGACAACTCTCACAATTCACAACTCAATTAGACAACAAAACTTACAAAAACATAATTTTTTTTTTTGTAATTTTATCAACAATTGGTGTGCAATAGGAAATTAATGTTAGAGGAGTGCAATAGAATGGTTAGCTTGTACAACAAACCAAGAGGGAGGGGGTGAATTAGTTCCTTATCGCAAATAATACCTTTAATAATTTTCTCGTATAATTTAAATTCCTCAATACCAAATTAAACAAATAAAAGAGTAAGGAAGAGAGAAAATTGCACAAGTGATTTTATACTAGTTCATATCACACAGATCCTATGTCTAGTTGCTAATGTCAAACGAGAATTAACGCTTCACTGTTACAAACCAACAAACTGTTACAATCACAAAGAAAATAACATAGGTTAAGGTTAGAACACCTCTCTTGTTACCCTAAGAGATGAAACTCACTTCTCCTGAAACCCACAAGGGATGAACACCTCCTCTGAATGCTTCACGAAGGATGACAAACTTTAACTCAATTACAACAATAACACTCAATCACAACTCCCGTGAAAGTTCTCGCTCTAGTCCAACACCAAGTTCTCAAAGCCACAAGTACAAGGGTTACACAAACCCTAAAACATACTTATCACAACACACAACAAAGGACATAAACTTTTCAAAATTCAATTATTTCATATCTCAATCTAATTTATAGAGATCTCAGTCAAGGATACCTCCAAAAATCCGTTGTCAGCTATTTAACACGTGATAGTCAATTTTCCACTTATGGTAATCGATTATGCATTTAATGAATGCATATTGGTCAAAACTTTCTTAACAATTCTCATAATTGTGGTGATAATCGATTATGACAAGTCATAATCAATTACTGATAGTCGATTATCCTGAGTATAAAATGAAGTTTTCTAATTCAAAACGAATTTTAATGTAACTTAAGACAAACAACATATAGAATCAAAGACAAACCACACCTTATACATAAATATACTAAATTACAAAATTTTTAACACAAAACAAGTCTTCATGAAAATCTTCTTAAAACTTAAACACCTAAGACTTAGTTTTGAGATATTATCTTTATGCTAAAAACAAACATTATCTAAAGACAACTCATTCATTCATGCCTAACTAGTTTAGTATTGAGAACAACTAAGTGATCCCTTCGAGAACTATATAAGTTAAAGAAAGATCTTGAATCCCTATCATCCTATCTAAACGTACCAAACTCATTAATTATGCTTTTATGACAATTATAACTCCTCGATCCCATTTTCCCAAAAGCCATTACTACACGCAATCACAACCGGCCCTTTATCTCTCTGTAAAAACGAAATTCCTACCTGAGATCCTTTATATCTCTTTTCAACAACTCTTTCATTTCCCAAAATCTCTCAAATCCCATGACCTTCTCCTCTCTCTTTTCTCTTTTAAAGCACTCGCTTTCAAAAACCCTAGCTTTCCAAACACTTTCAGAAAAACACCACCACCCACCTTCATGAATAATACCCACACCTTCCTCAGAAAATCCATGCAAGCTACACCCAACAATGTCAATCTAAAAGAACTCCTTGCACAATGGAACATGATGAATGTGGATATGGCTACTGAAGGCACTGATGAACTTTGGAGCAACAAGAAAATGCAATTCAAAGAAAATCCTTCAAAACCAACATCATCTCTAGATGGCCTTCAAACGTCTAATCTTACGCACATGCCAAAGTAGTTGCCCTTGAAGAGGAACTAGTCTTTTCTCTTGTAAGAAAAAGAGTTGTCTCTACGTAGAAACCTCAGGAGAAACAGTACATGTTCATCCTCATCATCACCATGTTCTAGTATGATGATGATGATGATCTCTTCGCAAACCCCCTCCCTTCCCTCACCTCCTTACAAACCCTTTCTCTTTTAGCCTTCCATATTCTATTTCCTTTTCATCTCCTCAACCACCCTATCTTTCTTTAGTCATTCCATGATGGATTTTTTTCCCTTCCTTTCTGATGTTTATCAAACAGAGGGAGAAAATGATAAACCAAATAGATATTAAGGCATTGCATGATGTAATGTTTATATGATGAAATAAGAAATAAAATCTTTCATGTCGTTTGTACTCTAATATCTATACTTATGATCTGATAAATCTCTTTAATTATATAAATGCTCTGGAACATAGATCTATGTTAAAAATGATATTTGATATCTGATCTATATTAAAACTGATATTATTGTGATCTTTGTTATTGTATATCATGCATAAACATGACTCAAGGAAGTCAAATCCTTTACAAAAATATAATTGTCTGATAATATACTGTTAGTATATATGTATATATATATATATATATATATATATATATATATATATATATATATATATATATATATATATATATAATTATTAAATGTGTTTGGGTCATTATATTATATTAGCCAATTTTATAAAGTGATTTAATTAAGATAAATATAGTTAAGGGTATATTTGTCATGAAAGGTATATTGTGTAGAGACCAACAATAATAATTTGTTGAAGGGGCCAAATAATAATTATTGAAACTAAAGAATATTAACCGTCAGAAGTTATTTAAGGGGTCATGGTTCCCATCTGTGAGCATAAGATTCATTCATGTTTCTTTCTCTTTATCCCCATCAGGTTCATTAATTATTCCCAATGTCCAATTCAGGGATGCTTCCGTTTCATTATTATAGAAATATTGGGAACTGTTTTGATTGAAGAATTTAATGCATGTGGTTATTGCTCTTTATTGTGAATCTTTGAATCATAAATTCTATCAATTGGTATCAAAGCACGTTAATTTATGATTAATTATCATAAACCAAATTTAGAAATTTTTAACTGATTATAAATTTGTAATCAATTTTGTGCATTAATTCTTTAATTTGAAAAGGGAAATTAAAATCCAATTAAGAATTTCCATTTTTTGAATGCATCTGAGACCCTAATTTGGTAAATCCCAAATTGAAACCCTAATTTGGGAAAACCTAAAATTGGTACCTACGCTCTCTTTCTTCTCTGTGTCGCCATGGAGGATTAATCTCCAGAGGCTTCTTCCTCTTCTGGTTCAGTGGCGGTTAGCACTTTAGGTCTTGTTTGGGGCTTCGCAAGTTCGTTCGCGCAGGGTCACTCAACGCACCTCCTATTCGCACGACAACGACGATGGAGAATCGCGATCTGTAGAAATTGCGCTTGCGGCGGTGGCGTTTTTCAGTGAAGTCGCATTCGCACCACAACGACGACGAGTCAGAACTTGCAACGACGGTGTCTCTGCTTCGTTTTGATTGTGGTTCACTGCTGCCATGGACGTCTAGTTTTCTACCGGTGACACAACAACAGAGGCGAAAAGTGAACGTGCAGAGTGATGCTGCATAGCTTGCTGGAAATTGCCAAGCCAATTTTGGGGCAGGCCCAATCTGGTGCACTTTGGATTTGATTAAGACCCAACAAGATTTGTTTGGACTTTCGTTAAGAAATAAAGAAAATTAATAATTAATTAGGAATAAAAAAATTTAATTCTGGTCATGTTTATAATTTTTAAATGAACTATTGATAATTAAGAAATCACCAAAGTGAGTCTTTTTTTATCTGAAGTAGTTCATATAGAAATTATGAATGTTTGTGTTTATACATATTCATGCGAGTATTGGTCGGCCCAAAGGAAGATTAATATTTGGCCGGATTGTATATGCACCTGTGATGGTAACATGTGATAATTATAAGGTTTTACGTGTCAATAATAAAATTTATCCAAAGATAGGTTTGTTATTGGACATGTTCTTATTATCAATGTTGATCATTACGCCAAGATACCTCTAACAGTTAATATTACTGTCCAAAGATATTGATGGGGCATTGGGTATCTTGAGATGGGATAGACCATTATTTGAATTATATTTATATAATTATTAATTTTACGGCGTGAGCTTAATTCCTTTGTTTCTCTTATTCTAAATACAGCTTCGATTGCTTCTATATATACTAATTTCTTTAAAGACTGGAACACGAAAATGAAGATAGTCCTTGATCGTATAAGCTTCAGGTGCAGTCTTGCTTTGGTCTGTTCTGAGGTCAATTTAGCTTCAGTACCAATAAACACTTGGTGGTTAGATTCTGGTGCAACTGCTAACATCAGTGTTTCAATGAAGGGATGTATAAGCTACCGAAAACCAATTGATTCTGAAAGATGGATCTATGTGGGAGATGGCAAATCGGTAGAGGTGGAAGCTATAGGGCATTTTAGATTGTTATTGTTCACTGGTTTCTACTTGGATTTGAAAGACACTTTTGTTGTGCCGTCTTTTAGACGAAATCTGGTTTCAGTTTCCTATTTGGACAAATTAGGATATTTGTGTTCATTTGGAAACCGTGAAATCAAATTGTCTTTAAATTCAAATATTGTTGGGACTAGTTCACTTTCAGACAATGACAACCTCTATATGCTTGATACGGTGGCTTCCTACAGTGAATCATTCAATACAGAATCATCCAGTACTAATCGAAAAATTGACAATAATGATTCAGGAGCATTATGGCACAGACGTCTAGGTCACATATCTAAAAATACAGTTGAACGACTTGTGTCAAATGGGATTTTGGATTCCATTGACTTCACAAATTTTGATGTTTGTGTTGAATGCGTTAAAGGAAAACAGACCAAGACATCGAGATTGGGTGCATACAGAGCTACAAAGGTCTTAGAATTGATACATACAGACATTTGTGGCCCATTCCCTACACCTTCATGGAATGGTCAACAATATTTTATATCATTCATAGACGATTACTCTAGATATGCATACCTATATCTCATCCATGAAAAGTCTCAATCATTGGACGTGTTCAAATCTTTCAGGGTTGAAGTTGAGAATCAACTCAACAAACGCATTAAGAATGTCAGATCTGATCGTGGTGGTGAATATTATGGCAGATATGACGAATCAGGTGAACAACGTCCAGGGCCTTTTGCCAAGTACCTAGAGGAATGTGGAATCGTCCCACAGTACACCATGCCGGGTTCACCTAGCATGAATGGGGTGGCTGAAAGACGAAATCAGACTCTTCAGGATATTGTAAGGAGTATGCTTTGTCATTCCACCTTGCCACAGTCACTCTAGGGAGAGGCATTGAAGGCTGCAGCTTATATTTTAAACAAAGTACCAATCAAGGCAGTTGTTGCAACACCTTATGAGCTTTGGGTTGGGCGAAAGCCTAATCTAAAACACTTATGTGTATGGGGATGTCCAGCTGAAGCAAGACCTTACAGACCGAATGAAAAGAAATTAGAATCTCGAACAGTTAGCAGTTACTTTATTGGTTACTCTGAAAGATCAAGAGGCTATAAATTCTATGATCCCAAATCTAAGAATATTTTTGAGACGGGAACTGCCACATTCTTTGAGGATATTGAGTTTGGGAGGAAGAATAAGGTAAGAGACTTTGTATTTGAGGAAGAATCGGTGTCAACTCCAAATCCGATTCATACAGTTGATTTTGATGAAGCAAATTCTCAACCTCTACAAGGACAAACTCAAGACCCTCAAGAACAGGTGCTTCATGAGTCAGTATCATTGCGGAGATCCATGAGAGAAAGGAGAAGTGCCATCCCAAATGATTATGTAGTATTTCTCCAAGAAATTGAGGAAAATAATAGTATGATGGAAGATGACCTTGTCACCGTCCATCAAGCTATGCAAGATCCTAATTCAGAAAAATGGATTGAAGCTATGAATGAGGAGTATAAGTCCATGCAAGACAACAAAGGGATTCTAAAGGTAATGTGGAGAGGTATAAGGCTCGTCTTGTGGCAAAGGGCTATACTCAAAAGGAAGGGATTGATTTTAAAGAGACTTTCTCTCCGGTTTCATCGAAAGACTCTTTTAGAACAATTATGGCTCTTGTTGCACATTATGATTTGGAGCTTCATCAAATGGATGTCAAGATGGCGTTTCTCAATGGGAACATTGATGAGACAATTTATATGGTGCAATAAGAAAACTTTGTGTTAGAAGAACCAACGAATATGGTATGCAAATTGACAAAATCCATTTATGGGCTAAAACAGGCATCTTGCCAATGGTACCACAAATTTCATCAAGTTATTATCTCATTTGGTTTCGAGATAAATGTGGTTGAGGATTGTGTGTATCACAAGTTCAGTGGGAGCAAGTATATCTTCCTGGTCTTGTATGTTGATGACATACTGCTTGCTACCAACAATATAGACATGTTGCACGAAACCAAAAGATTTTTGTCTAGAAATTTTGAAATGAAAGATCTTGGTGATGCTTCCTTTATATTAGGAATTCAGATACATCAAGATAGATCTCAAGGTATTCTTGGATTATCACAGAGGAATTACATCGATAAGGTACTTAAAAGGTTTGGTATGCAAAATTGTAAAGCAGGAGATACTCCAGTCGCTAAAGGAGACAAGTTCAGTCTTAATCAATGTCCTAAAGGAAATCTAGAAATTCAGGAAATGCAAAAGATTCCTTATGCTTCAGCAGTAGGGATTCTGATTTATGCCCAAGTATGTACGCGTCCGGATATAGCCTACATAGTTGGGGTTTTAAGCAGATATTTAAGTAATCCAGGATTGAATCACTGGAAAGCAGCAAAAAGAGTTATGAGGTATTTACAGAGAACAGAGGATTATATGCTCACGTACAGGAGATCAGACCGGTTAGAGATCACTGGATATTCTGACTCAGATTTTGNAGGATGCCAAGATAGTTTGAGATCCACTTCGGGTTACATTTTCATGTTGGCCGGTGGCGCGGTTTCTTGGCGTAGTGCTAAGCAAACCCTTACAACTTCATCCACTATGGCTGCAGAATTTGTAGCATGCTATGAGGCATCAAATCAAGGTATATGGCTAAGAAACTTTGTCACAGGGCTGCGCATTATGGAAGGAATTGAAAGACCACTCAAGTTATACTATGACAACAAATCAACTGTATTATATTCTAACAACAATAGGAGTTCAAGCAAGTCAAAGCACATTGACATCAAGTTCCTAGTTGTTAAAGAAAGAGTATAGAGTGGACAGATTTCTATAGAACACTTAAGGAAAAACTCCATGTTGGCAGATCCTCTTACTAAGGGTATTACACAAAAGGTCTTTCATGAGCATGTTACTCACATGGGTGTTTTAGCTTTTGAGGAATCTTAAGTTTAGTGGGAGTTAGTCACTTTTGTATTTGTGTTCTATGTTTGGTTTAATGTATGCATACATTGTCCTTGGACATTTTTGGTTTAATAAATATATGGTTTATTATTATTCAGATATTACACTTTGTACGATAAGGTTATTATGTTGATCTCATTGAGATAAAATAAGGACCAGTTGAAAATAGACGTGTACAAATCACCTTCACGTAACTTTTCATGCTACACATTTCATGATGTATCCATGTCATTTGATTCTGTCAACATTAGTGATCACTGTTGGTTTGGTTGCAATTGTTGCAATTAAAACTGTTTTGGTTCTACATGTGGATATAATCAATGGACGGGACTTCGCGATATACTCAAGGTATAAAAAGGCAATTTTGAGCTCATAAAGTCTACTAGCACATTTGTAAGGATTTATATGGATATATATATATATATATATATATATATATATATATATATATATATATATATATATTTGTGACCAGTGGGAGATTGTTAGCAATTTGGGTCACTTGTATATATATAAGTAATTATTCAATGTGTTAGGGCCATTATATTATATTAGCCAATTTTATAAAGTGATCTAATTAAGATAAATATGGTTAAGGGTATATTTGACATGAAAGGTATATTGTGCAGAGACCAGCAATAATTATAATTTGTTGAAGGGGCCAAATAATAATTATTGAAACTAAAGAATATTAACCGTCAGAGGTTATTTACGGGGTCATGGTCCCCATCTGTGAGCATAAGATTCATTCCTGTTTCTTTCTCTTTATCCCCATCAGAAGAGAAAATTTAGAGGAAACTAAGGATGCTCTAGAGAGGGAAGATCAGAGACTAATTTCAGGTTCATTAATTATTCCCAATGCCCAATTCAGATACGCTTCTGTTTCATTATTATAGAAATATTGAGAACTGTTTTGATTGAAGAATTTAATGCATGTGGTTTATTGCTCTTTATTGTGAATTTTTGAATCATAAATTCTATCATATACATATTACTGTAACTGTTTGAAATGACTATGATAATTGTTGTTATGATAACATATCCAATATACTATGATATTACTTAAATGATATAAATTATGGTATGTCTAATTTGATAATCACATTTCGCTCTAATACCTCGTGTTAACTCTGATATTTTGTATTAAAAGGCAATAATACTCTTATACAATGATTTGATACGAAAATATAAAATAAAGACGCATTAAAGGATATTTCTATGAAATGATACATTAACTTTGATAAAGGTTAACCAATTCAGGGGAGCATAATAAAATATAGGTTATTCACTAAGATAGAAAAACACTATCATAACTAGACACTTTCAAAATTACATTGAAATAAAGTCCATTAGTATCAGTATTTGTCAAGAATAAAATCATCTAGAGAAAACATTATCTAAACAATCCAAGTTTTGAAATTTAACAAATAACATTAAACAAAATAATTATTAAAAAAAAGTTATTTGAATTAGATAACACCTAATCAAGTATCTTATATCGTCTAAAGTCAAGAGGTGAAGCAATGCTTTATAGACCCATTTAAGGATAAGTATACCTCATTCAGTGATTTATACTTATCAAGGATAAATATGTTAGTTTCAGAACTTATCTTGATATTTTTGCATGTCTTCCTTAGACGATGCTTGTTGAAATTTATTTGTTCTTGATAGTTTCTCGTGCTTATTATTTTATAAGATTCTATTAGACACTTTTTCACTCATCACTTTATGAATGTGTTTATATTTTAATCATAGTGTCTTGTATTTTTATGTAGGCTTTTCCTATTGATTCAACGCTTCTATTTAAGAGGGTCTCATATTGTTTTAACTCATTTATTTCTTTAAGCCAATACCTTTGCAAAATGTTTTTCTCTTGGTCATTTAAGCCTATTGTTTTACAAGGTGTTCTTGTAAACTCTTCTTATGTTGATTAGACGTTTTGGCTTGATAATTCTTGTAGAGTAGAAAAATGTTGTTTGCTTAGATCCCTGATGATAATACTTTCTAGATATGTTGTTTTACAAGGTGTTCTTGTAAACTCTTCTTATGTTGTTTTTAGCTTAAGTCTTCTTAGGCTTTCAATGTTTTTCTAGATGCTTCTAGATTATTTGAATCGAATTCTTTTGGTTTCTATCTCTTGGTTGAAAAGTCATTTGGACTACTCTATTTGATAAATGTTGTTTATGGTTCTAAGATTTTGTTTGTTGCCTAATGTTCAGACACTCTTTCTTGTAATCACTCAAGGATATATCTATAATTTCTTTTTTATGTATTTATGTTCTCTCGTCTTAGACATTTGTTTCCTACAAGGTTCTTTAGTAGTTTATTGTCTAAGTCTGTTTTCTTAGGTACGTCTATGTTCATTATTTTTAAATGATCTTCTTCCTAGATGATATTTCATTTACTGTTATTTGTTAAACTTCAAAGCCAGATATGCTTGATGATCCAATCTTCCTAGACGATTTTGCCTCAACACAAGCATTGAAGTACTTTTTTATACATGCATTAAATGTTTTGAACGTTGATAAGAGTTAAGCAGTGTAGTGTGTTCAAGACATTTTATCATTTTTCATTTCATTAATAAATGCATCATTTGGTAAGGCAAATCACATTTATATTCATCAAATGATATTATTGTTAATAGAAAAATTGTCTAGAGAAAAGATTATCTAATCAATCCAAGTTTTGAAGTTTAATAAACAACATTAAACGAAATATTGTCATGTAGAAAAAGTTGTTTGAAACAAATAACGTCTATTCAAGAAGCATCTTACAACATCTGAAGCCAAGAGCTGAAGTAATGCTTTATAGACCAAAATGTTTAAGTGGATTATAAAATCACAAACAACGTATCAGGATAAGTATCTCTCACTGAAATCTCTCATATAGGCTATATAACTGTTGACAAATTGGCAAGTGTACCAAATCGTACAAATAATATAAATGGTAAGACCAAGTATCGTTTTCCCAAGAGACTCTCGTTTGCGTGAATTAAAATAATAAGACTTGAAAAATAAAATTTAATAAATTGGATTTGAGAACAAAAATATTAACATGCAAAATAAAGTTGATTCAATTGACAAAAGAAAACAATGGATGAATGGATGTTGTTGGGGGTTTACAATTTCATGTAATTCGCTCTCTCTTACCTACTCCTCTTGAAAATTAGTTTGATTAATTAATTGTTATGCGACTTTCTTAGCCTCCCCTTAACCCAATCCCTCGACGAAAAGAGCCTAATATTAACTACTGGCTTGCTATCCCTAGCCTCCCCTAGCAATTAATACAGCATTATAAACAAAAGTTAGTGCAATTGATCGTCCTACCCCTATCCCTAGGTGCTATTGCAAAATCAAGAAATTACTCACCAGTTCATGTCATTACTGTACGTCCCCATATCAATAAAGACAAACATCAGTTACCGAATGAGTTAAACGATAAAGGCCTTAAGCACAAATGATAACCCAACAATTATAGATCAAAACATATGGAGACCATATAAATAATCAAGAGTTTCAAAAAAAGAGAGTATCAAAAGATTACATTGTTTCCTCCAACAACAATAGGGTTTAGTTCACCATAGACATGGTGAAGCTAGATGAAAAAATGGAAGAAGAATGGAAGAGCAAACCCTAGAAAAGATGAAAAGGAGCCTAAGCATCCAAGAGATCCTCTCCAGAGAGCAAAATTAGGTCTGACTGTTCTCCCTTGTCAAAAGAATGACTTTGAACTCGAAATAGGGGTATTTAAAGGTGAGGAGCGCGTCAGAAAACAGGCCCAGGCCCAGCGAGCCACCGCCCGACGGTTTAAGTGTGCCGCCTGGCGGTTTGCCATAATCCTCCAAATCGCCCGGCGGCAATCGCCACCGCCCGGCGGTTTCCCTAAGAACCGCCCAACGTCAATTCCATGCCTACTCCTCGTCCTGGACCGCCCAACAGTTTAAGTGTGCCGCCGGGCAGTGCGTTGACTCTTCAAATCTTCATTTTTCTGCTCTTTTCTTGAGTCAACGACCTGTATCTTTAACTCCATTTTTCATTTTCTCAAAATAGCTACAAAACAATTCAAAACAAGCATAAAATCGCTAAAAACAGCTTTTGACTCTCTACAGACTCATTTATTGAGTTTTGCTTGATTCTAGGCTCATTCCAAGTAGTAAAGGGCGCAATTTGGTCTAAATTGACGTATGAAAATAACTGTTTTTCAACCTTCATCAACAACCCCAAACTTAGAACTTTGCTTGTCCTCAAGCAAAACAAAACAAAACACACAAAACAAAACTCTGCTTTATACTTTTTCATCCAATGCCTCAACAATCCCAAGGTACATGACAAAACTACTCAATTCAATATCCTCAGTGAAATCCAAAATAAGATGCATGCATGCTTTNAATCTGCACAACAGATGTTATACATTATGAATGACCAATCCACTAAACAAAAATGCACTCATGAAAATTAACAGTTTATAACAAGCAAGTGTTTCACTCTATCACTCAAGTGTTTAAGGTGACACTCCAACTCTCTATTGTTCACAAGTCACATGAAACAAAATTGCCATTCATCTCAAACAATCAACATCTTTACATGCAAATGTCATCAAAAAGACTTTTCCAAGGCTTGCAATGAGGTCGGGCTAACAAGAAAAATTGGTTTTTCTAGAATGCAAAATCCTTGAGTGAGGAAAGCTAACAAAATATTCAACATTTAAACACAACTCTCCCACCAATGTTTCTCATTCCCAACTTTTTCCCTTTTTCTTTTCTTTTTCATTGAGCTCATCTTCATGTCTTTCTTCTTTTCTTTTCTTTTTCTCAAGCATTTTTCTCTTTTCACAACAATTGAGCTCAATGTCTTTCACTTGCTTTTTCAATTTTTTTCCTGTACACCCCAAACTTGAACCCTTTTCATCACATACAATTAAGCTCATCCCAACTCAAGGTAAAGAATTTTAGAGCAAGGGTTCACATACTATTTAAGGCTAAGGTTCAAAAAGGGTATAATCTTTCAAGTACTCTTGGTGAAAATTCGGCTAGAGAAGGGTTTTCAAAAATGGCCTTGATCATATGACATTCACATGCAATTCAATCAATCATCAAGATTAAGGCAATATCATCCATATTCTCCTGTGAACAATGCATACAACAATAAAAACTCTGGAGCTCAAAATCTCACACACATGCTTTCTCACACAAAATTCATTCATACACCCTGCCTGGCATCATGACCACAATCATAAATTCATCACACATCTATTTCCTGGATATCAACATGCATTGCAACACAATTCTCATCCACATCAAATAATCATCAAATAGATCCATCATGCACATCAGTCAGTTAAACATTTTCAGAACAAGTGTTAAAGCCAAGAGTACACACCAAAATAAAAATTCAACCTATTCTAAGAATTTAAAATGCAAGAGTGTAAGAAGAAATTCTAGGTTGCCTCCTAGTAGCGCTTGTTTAACGTCACGAGCCTGACCCAAACCCGGTTGGCACTTGTCAGTAAGTGCACTTCCTTCCACCACCCATCAGTAGGTGAACCTTCTGGATATCCTTCAGTGGATACCAAAAATTTAGCATCCCTCAATAGATGCTACCCAAAAATTGTTCATAAAATTCAAAATGTACATGTTCCAACGAAAAATAAAACAAAAGACCGAAAAGAAAAATTGTTCTTAAAAATAAAAAATTGATTTCCAACAAGTTCAACTCTTCTTCTTCACGTTGGGATCTTCGTCGTCCCACCGGCTCACTTTTCTTCGGTCCACCTTCTTGATCACGGTTGAATATGGTCTTTGAATTTCCACCATTCCTTTTTCCTTCAGCTCNTTTACTATCCATTCCTTTTTCTTAAATCTCACTTTGTTCCCCGGTAAGAATGGATCTTCTTTTGGTTTTGGGTGAATGGTTCTTCTCCCTTTTTCCTCAGGCACCTGCAAAACACAACAGCTGTCATAATAATCATTACCTGCTATGCTCTCTTCTTGTTCCTCATTCATCTCTGGCTTCTCAAATGTTTTTCTTTTTACTGTTTTGATCTCATCCCCTTCACGGCCAGTATAGAGAAACAAATAATTCAAATCTCTCATCATTATTCTTCCATCATGAACATCAATAAACATCTTTGATGTTGTAATGGGTGTCGCCGCCCAATCAAATTTGATGTGCATTTAAAGTGTAGTATAAACTAGGGAATGACCCCTAGGTCGTCTCCCAAAGACCAATTTTGCGATTCAGCATCAAGTCAAACACAAAAAGGGAGGGTTGAAAGTCTTGCATATGAGAATTACACTAAATTAAAATGCATAGAAATGAAACACAACTCGAACATGATAGAAAGCATTAAAAAAAAAATTAAAAACAACTCAACCTACAATTCAAACTAATTTAAAATAAAAGAAAATAAAATAAAAAAATAAAAAATAAAGTTTTATCTAAAACCTAAACTAATTTAAAATAAAAGAAAAATAAAATAAAATAAAATAAACATAAAGTTTTATCTAAAACCTAAACTAATTTAAAATAAAAACTCACGTGACCTATTAAAAAAAGAATTGAAATTGGAAAGCTACTAAAAAAAATTAAACCTTGACCGTAAGGTCCTTTGCACCATTGCTTTTCCATTTTTTTTTCAATAAGCAATTTGGCAATGTATTCTCCTTGCTGCCACCATGAGCTTCTGATCAGTACCCACTGGACCGAGAAGCTCCTTCTCCCATCAAATCACTCATTCATTTTTCCCATGAATTAAGCTCTTTATAATTCATAAAAACAAAATGCCATTGCTTCCAAAATACATCAACACGTGCCTTTATATTCCTTTGCTGACATGACCTTCAACCAACTTTCTTCCATTCATTTCTTCATTTATCAACATCAATATTTCCCAAAAATTTGCTGCAACACTTTTTCCAACTGAAAATGAAAGTCCAATCTCAAGACTCAAGAGCATTAAGGCACCGGACCCACATTTTCATTCAATAAAAACCATGATAATTGGCTTCCCATTGCAACGTGATATCCCCATGATAAAGTGGCAGCTGCATCCGTTTCATCTACCAAGGCAATGAAAGTAAATAAAAAATGTAACAAGGCACACTCACTCTCGGCAGCAACACTCACATGAATCACTCTATTTTCTTCAATCAATAATTAAACCAATAGCAATGAAAGTGGTAGCTGCAGTGCTTGTGCAGGGAAAAGAAAATTGAATTGAAGCTTTTCACAAAAGTGTCTAAAACCGTGAGCTACATTCTCTGGAAAAACGTTCAAGAAAAAATTCCCATTGCCAAGAGAGAGACCACTCAATGTGTGACGGCGGCTCACTCAAAAACCTAGGACAAAGTGTCACCAAAAAATTAGGGTGGGGTCCACCCAAACCCCAAAGACACATCATGTTTTTTTTTTTACAATTTGGGCTTTGCCTACACTACCAAAAATTAGCCCAATTATTACAAAACTTCATTAACAAAATCTAAATTACTAAGCTAAGCTAGATTAATTCTAATTTGCCTTGTGGAAATTCTTCAATTGCTTGGTGCCCTTCCAAAAGTCCCAAAGTATAGTTCCAAAATTGCTCTGAAAATAGAAATAGGAATAATTAAGCTCAAATAATTCAAATTAATTAAAATATGAATTATTGGTCTAATTAAGCCCAAATGGTGAAAATGACACAATAACTAAGAATTAAGCGCAAATCATCAACACAATTCGGCGCGAAAAACTAAGTTAATGGTATAAAATATCGACTCATCATGTTGCCATGAAGTGTCGCCCCAAAATTACAGGATGCTCCTCCTCTGTTTTAACATCTATGACAATGAAATCTGCTAAAAACTCAAGGCAGTCTGCTCGCACAACAACATTTTCCACCATTCCCACTGACGCTTTTTTAGAACCGTCTGCCATTGTTATAGTCAAGTCAGAGGGTTTCAACACAAGTCCACCGATTTCCTTCAAAAGTTCTGTGTGTATTAAATTGATGCTAGATCCAGAATCTATCATAGCTTCCACATCCAAATCATTCAGAGAACAAAACAGTGTTAGGCACCCTAGATCTTTAGCCTTAGGAGGATAATTGCTCTTTTGTGGTTGAACAACAAGATCCTCTTCTTCATCAGTAAGCTCAATTTCATCATCCCTGTTAATTTCGATTCTTTCTGAATAGGAAGGACTTTGCTTATTTTCTCCAGGTAACACAGTCATCCGGTTGAAAATCTCTCTCTCGCCCCCATTATGATTAGTTCTGGTTCCCATTTCCTCTTTTTCTTCACCAACCTATTCTTCCTTATAATTTTCATCTTCTTCTTCTTCACTGCTCATGGGTTCAAAGAATTCAACCATTAACATCTCCTCCTCTTCATTGTTCACCACATGGAATGGTTCAATGTCTACTTCCCAACCATCCTGGTTGTCTGCGTCCCAACCATCGTGGCTTGTAATAATCTTGCATTCTCTCTTAGGGTTAACCTCAGTGCTGGCCCTAAACTGGCTTTTCTCTGTAATTTCTATTCTAGTTACCAGCTGCCCAATCTGTGCCTCTAGTGATTTAAAACTAGCCTGATTGTTATTCACCTGCTGCTCATATCTTTTGTAGAAGTCATCAAATCGACTACTCAAGGTCCTGACAGACTCAGTCAAATTACTCACTTGCTGCCACAGAGGTAATGGTTGTTGCTGCCGGAAGTTTCCTTTTTGTCCAGAAGAAATATTCTGGCTTTGCCCAATACTTGGATGATTTTTCCAACCTTGGTTAGAACTACCTTGGTTGAAATTTCCCTGCTTGTACTGAAATTGGGCCCCCATATAATTCACATCCTGCTGCATCTCCTCCGTAAAAGCACATTGACCATTAATATGGTCACCACCCCATAAATCACAGAGTTGTTGAGCCTGAGAAATATTTCTAAGTCCCCGAGGAAGTTCGGAGATGATCTTTGTCAACTTGTCCAATTTCTGGCTGAGGAGGTGATTATGCGCGGCTGCAGCGTCTTCGATAGGAAGATGTAGGAGTCCTCCTTTTTGCATGCCCCTCTCACTTTGTGTCACTTCATTTAGAGCCATCTCTTCTATCAAATTGTACGCCTCATCTTCTGTTTTTCTATTAATACTGCCTCCAGCTGAGGCATCTAACATCATTTTAGAATGAGCGCGCAAACCTCCAAGGAACGCAAGCAAGTATGAAGTTTTGTCGAACCCATGAATTGGGGTTGACCTCAATAAGCCTTTGAATCTATCCCATGCTTGCCCAAGCGTTTCCTCCATCCCCTGTTTGAAAGAAGAGATCTCCAGCTTCCCTTGATTGATCTTTGGAGGCGAGAAGAATTTAGTAATAAATTGTTGGACCATTGCTTCCCACGTCCTGAATGTTCCTTCCGGGAAAGAATTCAACCAGTCTTTTGTGTTTCCTCCAAGAGAGAAAGGAAACAAACTAAGTTTGACTTTGTCGTCCGTCACTCCAGTTATCTTTACTGTGTTGCAAATTTCCCCAAAGGTCGTCAAATGCTTGTAAGGATTTTTATTTGATAACCCATGGAATTGGTTGTTCTAGACTAACTGGATGAGCGCCGGACTCATCACCATGCTGGTTGTATTGTCTACTGGAACTGCAATGTTGTTAAAGTTCAGGGGGCCAACTGTATTAGCGGCGTCCCCCAAAGTGCGTCTAGGAGGAGGTTGGTTGGCCATCTCCTCAAGCTCTGGTGCACAAGTCTCAAGTGAAGAATGCGAAGTCGCTTCTGGAGAAAGAGATCTCTCACGTGAAGAACCTCTCTTTCTCCCCCCGTATGGTAGACCTTCTAAAAGAGGTTGTTGGTTTTTCCTGCTTCTAGTATGTATTGTTTCATGCATACACAAGAAACACACCCTAAAAGCACTTTTATAGAAAAATAAAACAAAACGCAATAAAAGAAAAATAAAATAAAAATAATTACAACCAA
>NC_028352.1:17962668-18003934 GCF_000741045.1 Vigna radiata var. radiata | reverse complement strand
TAAGGACCAGTTGAAAATAGACGTGTACAAATCACCTTCACGTAACTTTTCATGCTACACATTTCATGATGTATCCATGTCATTTGATTCTGTCAACATTAGTGATCACTGTTGGTTTGGTTGCAATTGTTGCAATTAAAACTGTTTTGGTTCTACATGTGGATATAATCAATGGACGGGACTTCGCGATATACTCAAGGTATAAAAAGGCAATTTTGAGCTCATAAAGTCTACTAGCACATTTGTAAGGATTTATATGGATATATATATATATATATATATATATATATATATATATATATATATATATATATATTTGTGACCAGTGGGAGATTGTTAGCAATTTGGGTCACTTGTATATATATAAGTAATTATTCAATGTGTTAGGGCCATTATATTATATTAGCCAATTTTATAAAGTGATCTAATTAAGATAAATATGGTTAAGGGTATATTTGACATGAAAGGTATATTGTGCAGAGACCAGCAATAATTATAATTTGTTGAAGGGGCCAAATAATAATTATTGAAACTAAAGAATATTAACCGTCAGAGGTTATTTACGGGGTCATGGTCCCCATCTGTGAGCATAAGATTCATTCCTGTTTCTTTCTCTTTATCCCCATCAGAAGAGAAAATTTAGAGGAAACTAAGGATGCTCTAGAGAGGGAAGATCAGAGACTAATTTCAGGTTCATTAATTATTCCCAATGCCCAATTCAGATACGCTTCTGTTTCATTATTATAGAAATATTGAGAACTGTTTTGATTGAAGAATTTAATGCATGTGGTTTATTGCTCTTTATTGTGAATTTTTGAATCATAAATTCTATCATATACATATTACTGTAACTGTTTGAAATGACTATGATAATTGTTGTTATGATAACATATCCAATATACTATGATATTACTTAAATGATATAAATTATGGTATGTCTAATTTGATAATCACATTTCGCTCTAATACCTCGTGTTAACTCTGATATTTTGTATTAAAAGGCAATAATACTCTTATACAATGATTTGATACGAAAATATAAAATAAAGACGCATTAAAGGATATTTCTATGAAATGATACATTAACTTTGATAAAGGTTAACCAATTCAGGGGAGCATAATAAAATATAGGTTATTCACTAAGATAGAAAAACACTATCATAACTAGACACTTTCAAAATTACATTGAAATAAAGTCCATTAGTATCAGTATTTGTCAAGAATAAAATCATCTAGAGAAAACATTATCTAAACAATCCAAGTTTTGAAATTTAACAAATAACATTAAACAAAATAATTATTAAAAAAAAGTTATTTGAATTAGATAACACCTAATCAAGTATCTTATATCGTCTAAAGTCAAGAGGTGAAGCAATGCTTTATAGACCCATTTAAGGATAAGTATACCTCATTCAGTGATTTATACTTATCAAGGATAAATATGTTAGTTTCAGAACTTATCTTGATATTTTTGCATGTCTTCCTTAGACGATGCTTGTTGAAATTTATTTGTTCTTGATAGTTTCTCGTGCTTATTATTTTATAAGATTCTATTAGACACTTTTTCACTCATCACTTTATGAATGTGTTTATATTTTAATCATAGTGTCTTGTATTTTTATGTAGGCTTTTCCTATTGATTCAACGCTTCTATTTAAGAGGGTCTCATATTGTTTTAACTCATTTATTTCTTTAAGCCAATACCTTTGCAAAATGTTTTTCTCTTGGTCATTTAAGCCTATTGTTTTACAAGGTGTTCTTGTAAACTCTTCTTATGTTGATTAGACGTTTTGGCTTGATAATTCTTGTAGAGTAGAAAAATGTTGTTTGCTTAGATCCCTGATGATAATACTTTCTAGATATGTTGTTTTACAAGGTGTTCTTGTAAACTCTTCTTATGTTGTTTTTAGCTTAAGTCTTCTTAGGCTTTCAATGTTTTTCTAGATGCTTCTAGATTATTTGAATCGAATTCTTTTGGTTTCTATCTCTTGGTTGAAAAGTCATTTGGACTACTCTATTTGATAAATGTTGTTTATGGTTCTAAGATTTTGTTTGTTGCCTAATGTTCAGACACTCTTTCTTGTAATCACTCAAGGATATATCTATAATTTCTTTTTTATGTATTTATGTTCTCTCGTCTTAGACATTTGTTTCCTACAAGGTTCTTTAGTAGTTTATTGTCTAAGTCTGTTTTCTTAGGTACGTCTATGTTCATTATTTTTAAATGATCTTCTTCCTAGATGATATTTCATTTACTGTTATTTGTTAAACTTCAAAGCCAGATATGCTTGATGATCCAATCTTCCTAGACGATTTTGCCTCAACACAAGCATTGAAGTACTTTTTTATACATGCATTAAATGTTTTGAACGTTGATAAGAGTTAAGCAGTGTAGTGTGTTCAAGACATTTTATCATTTTTCATTTCATTAATAAATGCATCATTTGGTAAGGCAAATCACATTTATATTCATCAAATGATATTATTGTTAATAGAAAAATTGTCTAGAGAAAAGATTATCTAATCAATCCAAGTTTTGAAGTTTAATAAACAACATTAAACGAAATATTGTCATGTAGAAAAAGTTGTTTGAAACAAATAACGTCTATTCAAGAAGCATCTTACAACATCTGAAGCCAAGAGCTGAAGTAATGCTTTATAGACCAAAATGTTTAAGTGGATTATAAAATCACAAACAACGTATCAGGATAAGTATCTCTCACTGAAATCTCTCATATAGGCTATATAACTGTTGACAAATTGGCAAGTGTACCAAATCGTACAAATAATATAAATGGTAAGACCAAGTATCGTTTTCCCAAGAGACTCTCGTTTGCGTGAATTAAAATAATAAGACTTGAAAAATAAAATTTAATAAATTGGATTTGAGAACAAAAATATTAACATGCAAAATAAAGTTGATTCAATTGACAAAAGAAAACAATGGATGAATGGATGTTGTTGGGGGTTTACAATTTCATGTAATTCGCTCTCTCTTACCTACTCCTCTTGAAAATTAGTTTGATTAATTAATTGTTATGCGACTTTCTTAGCCTCCCCTTAACCCAATCCCTCGACGAAAAGAGCCTAATATTAACTACTGGCTTGCTATCCCTAGCCTCCCCTAGCAATTAATACAGCATTATAAACAAAAGTTAGTGCAATTGATCGTCCTACCCCTATCCCTAGGTGCTATTGCAAAATCAAGAAATTACTCACCAGTTCATGTCATTACTGTACGTCCCCATATCAATAAAGACAAACATCAGTTACCGAATGAGTTAAACGATAAAGGCCTTAAGCACAAATGATAACCCAACAATTATAGATCAAAACATATGGAGACCATATAAATAATCAAGAGTTTCAAAAAAAGAGAGTATCAAAAGATTACATTGTTTCCCCCAACAACAATAGGGTTTAGTTCACCATAGACATTGTGAAGCTAGATGAAAAAATGGAAGAAGAATGGAAGAGCAAACCCTAGAAAAGATGAAAAGGAGCCTAAGCATCCAAGAGATCCTCTCCAGAGAGCAAAATTAGGTCTGGCCCTTCTCCCCTATCAAAAGAATGACTCTGAACTCGAAATAGGGGTATTTAAAGGTGAGGAGCGCGTCAGAAAACAGGCCCAGGCCTAGCGAGCCACCGCCCGGCGGTTTAAGTGTGCCGCTCGGCGGTTTGCCATAATCCTCCAAACCGTCGGGCGGCAATCGCCACCGACCGGCGGTTTCCCTCAGAACCGCCCAGCGTCAATTCCATGCCTATTCCTCGTCCTGGACCGCCCAACGGTTTAAGTGTGCTGCCGGGAGGTGCGTCGACTCTTCAAATCTTCATTTTTTTGCTCTTTTCTTGAGTTAACGACCTGTATCTTTAAACTCCATTTTTCATTTTCTCAAAATAGCTACAAAACAATGCAAAATAAGCATAAAATCGCTAAAAACAACTTTTGACTCTCTACAGACTCATTTATTGAGTTTTGCTTGATTCTAGGCTCATTCCAAATAGTAAAGGGTGCAATTTGGTCCAAATTGACATATGAAAATAACTGTTTTTCAACCTTCATCAATAACCTAAATAAACTAGTCTGTTATGAAAACGAAAGTCCAATTCTTATATAACACTAAAAATTAAAAAGATGATTCAATCCAAACAGTGTTATATCAAGTAAAGCCTTCTATAGAGAGTATCATTTGATAAGTGACCACTAAACGCTTTAGTCTTGAAGAAAAAAAAAATCTGATGATTACACTTGATGAATATACACAAACAATGCATTTATTAGTGAAATGACAAGTGACAAACTGTCTTGAACACGCTACACTGCTTAATGTTTATGAACATTTAAAATATTTAATGCATGTACAAAAGTACTTTGATACTTGTGTACTCTGTCTCTTGATATCTGTGTATATCAATAAAGTAGAAAGATATTAGCAGAATCATGACAACCAAGAAAAAGATGTTGTGAGAGAAGAACATTTTAGGAATGTTTCCTTGAAGCGAATTGCTCTTTCACATCGTACAAGTTCAAGTTTTGCTTAAGGTTAGGAGAAAAAACTTTAAACCCTACAAAGTAGACTAAAGTCTCAAACTTCACATCGAAAAAGTATCAACTCTTTAGAAGTCAACTTGTTGGTCCAATGGTCATCTTACAAGAGAGGCTATACATAGAAGAAAACTTGAAGAGAAGAAGTTGCAGATGAGAAAGCGTATTATTGCATAAGAAGAAAAACAATAAGAAAAGAGAGAAAAACTTAAAGTGTTCTTACATTGTCTAACACTCAATATCTTTTGAGAGAAAAATCTGTGTAAAGAGAGAAACACTTTCAAGTGTGACAAATTGTTTTGTATTTGTACACATATCCTCTCGCTGACATTCATTCATTTGTACGTTGTGAAAAATCTATTTGTGGATTTGTTTTAGTTATGAAGAGAACTCAATACTTGGTTGTTCAGCTCAGGTTAAGTTGAACATATAGACAATTGTCTACAACTAGATCTTGGAGAGGTTAAAACTCGATCTAGTCAAGTTGACTAGGAAACCAAGAGTGGTACTAATACTCGTTGTAACCAGGAGTGATGAGAATACTCGATGAGATCCTAGAGAGGAAAAACTCATGTAATCTTGGAAAAGATTAATGGAACTCTTAATATTTCTTAAGGAAGAACTGAACGTAGCTTAAGTTAAGTGAACTAGTATAAAAATATGTGATATATCGTTTTCCATTTACTTATATCATTACAACCTAGCATCTAATCATGTTAAAATTCTTGCACCCTATCTTTATAAACTATTCGTCGCTAATTTGTGAAAAGAATTTTGAAAATACTATTCAACCCCCCTCCCCTCCCCTAGTTTTCCCCTTGCAACTTCAATCATCATAAACTGCTTTCAAAGGCTAAAGTGTTTTAATGGTCATTTATCACATGATATTTTATATAGAAAGCTTTGCTTGATATAACACTATATTGAATAGCATTTCCTTTAACCTTAATGTCATATAAAGGATAGACTTTCGCTTTCTTAAGAAACTAGTTTATTTTGCTCATAACGTCTATTGAGAGATTTCAATGAGAGACACTTTCTTCTAAATGTTGTTTAAGATTTTCTAATCCATATTTAAGCAATTTGGTCTGGAAAGCATTACTTTAACTTATAGCTTCATACGTATAAAATATTTCTTCATTAAATGCTACTGTTTTAAACAACTTTTCCTAAATAGCAATGTTTCGTTTAATGCTCTTTGTTAAACTTTAAAACTTTTAGTTGCTTTAGATGTTCTATTCTCTAAACGATTTTGTCTTAACATTATAGCCTAATATTGTAATTTCCTTTATAACTAATAATAAATAAACTATAAACAATATACATTATAAATTTAAATAAAATTATGAATGATTTTTTTCATATATTTTTTTAGCTTATTCTCTAAAGAATTTTAAAATGTAATACATTTTTATTATAAAATTAGTTTAATTTCCTAAATAAAATTAAAATGCATCTATAAGAAATATCATAATAAACACTAATTTATAGCTACTAGATAAGGTAAGGCACCATAAAGTAATTGCATTAGATTTCCAAAGAATTATATGCTAAAATCATTTCATTTAAATAATTTCAAACTTTAAAAACAATAACTTGATAACTCTCAATATTTTCATATTTTTCTTTGGTTAGAAATTAATTTTAGTTTCTTTTTAGTTTAGCGGTTTTTCTTTAGTTTTAGAGTTTTGTTAAAATAATGTTAATTTTCTCTTCTTAGTTAAATAAAATAGGTTTTTTAAATAAATAGGTTATTTTACTTTTTAGAAAAATTTCAGAAAATAAAAAAACAAGAATTTCTTTTATTGTTATAGAATTTTTTTTTCTTCTATATAATTCTTCATTTTTTTTTTCTTTTTCAGATCAGCCTATAGTCAAAGAGGCCAAAATCTAAGAGTGGGTTGAAGTTGCTTTTGAGCCAATTATTGATGGGCTGAAGATTAATAATGTTGTGCGTTTTGGATGGAGAGGAAAGAGAATTTGCTGCCACCATTGAAATTAAATGTAAACGCAAATTGGGCCGCTTACAAGCAATTGGTTGCTGGTTGAAATGGCATTTGGGATGCTAAAACACTCCTGGGCCACTGGTTGCACCTGGTAATAAGCTGCAGATGCACTTAGCAAGGAACTGGGCCACTAGAATTGGCTAGTTGGATCAGAAGTAAAATTGGATTCCACATTAGTGATATGCAGCATTTTGAGAGCAGCTACCTTAGGGGTCTTTACCTTAGAAATTCATTTGGATGAAGAGGCTCGAGAAATTCACTTGGGAAGAAGAGAAAAACACCCCAAAAGCTCGGGCTTCGAGCAAAGTGAGAAGAAGAGCGAGAAAGACTGGATGTGCGCTACTGACCAGAGACTTGACCAGCGTCTTGACTGGAGCTGACCGGTGGAAATGAAGAGCTGATCGAATGGCTGGAAGTGGAGCTCGCATGGGAAGAAAGATGATCGTCCGATCAGAGTGCAGGAAGCGTCGAAGAGAAGTTTCCTCTTTTCTATTTTTCCTTTCTTATCTTTCTTCGTTGGTATTTCTTTTCAACCTTATATAAAGTGGCTTTTGTCATGTCAATAGACTTACACAGAAACATTTTTCATTTTTACGTTTTTAGTTTTAGAGTAGACGCGAGAGCTTAGGGTTTTAGCGCATTTTCAGATGATTCGAGTTCTTGCATTCCTACTCGCATTCTGTTCGATACTTTTTCCTGTATTCTTAGTTTCTCTTTAATAAAGTTTCTTTTATGTTGATATTTCTCTGTGTTAAGTGCTATATGATTCTGTTGTTTTGATTTCTTTCATTCTTGTGTGCTTATGTGATTTTGTTCTTGTGTGTTTTGATTTGAAAACAAGTTGAATTCGTAACTTTGCCCATTGTAATTCCTTTTGGAATTAAACGACCCCGAGGTGGGCGTGCATGACCAAGATGTCTTCTCGAGTCAGAGTGAGTTCAACCGAAAAAATATTCATTCAAATATATGTTTCTATTCTTTTATCGTTATTATTTGTGATTTTAATTTTGTAATTGAACTCTGTTTGAGAACTGTGAAGAAAAACATCCACAATTTTACATTTGTTTGAATGTAATAGGACCCTGAGGTGGGCCTAGATTTTCAAGAGGTCTTCTTGAGAGATGTTAAGCTTCATAATTGTCATACTAAGTCCAATTTCATTGTTGTTTTTTCAGTTCTTGTGAAACTGTGCATTGGCTGAGTAATTGAGTGAGAATTTCCGCTTTAAGTTTTGAAACATGAACTAAAAAAGACCCTATGATGGGCTTAACTTTCTTGGAATGTCTTTCTGAAGAGGAATTGAGACTCTTTGATTCAATTTATTGCACTTTTGTCTCTGTTCTTTGCTTGTGCCTAATACTTTTGGTTTGTTATTTTATTTTTTGTATTTTTGTTGAATTGATGTTAAAATAGTCTTAGTTCTGATTGTAATTTTTACTTTACCTTCCATTCGGTTATGTTTTGTGATGATCTAGTCTTTACATTTACATTTTTTAGAATAGGCATACAACTAGGAGATTCATTTGTTAATTGATTTCATATGTTAAGCACTAGGTTTCTTTAATTTGCATATTCAGATTCATTAGTTTTAGATCATTTTAATTGCGTAGTTTCTGTTGTTGTTTTAGGTAGTTTAGAGTTCTATTGTCTTTTATTTCAGTTCACTTCAATTTCTTTCTTCTTTTAAACAATTTATAGATTTTAGATTTTTTATTTTCCTTTTAAATTTCAGTTTTATTCATTTAATGTCCCCACCTAGTTTAGATAGTTAATAAATAATACAAGATCTAACTTTACATTTCTAAACTTGATTTTCACCGAGTCTACGGATTGATCCCCTGGTTGTCCTATGCTACATTAGTGAGGACTAGGGTTTGTTGACTTTTTTGTGCGACCAAAGAGCCTTTCAACAATTATATTTTAAATTTCTTTAAATCTCAATACTCTTATTAAAAGTAATTATTGATCCAATCTATATTTTCTTTTTAACATTAAACATATGTGACTCATTTTAAAATTATAAGAAATTAAATTTGATTATTTAATAGACAAAAAATGTAAGAACCTAGAAAATTGAGTATTAGAGTTGATAGAGAAATAACAAGATTGAGTATTTTAATATTAAAATAATTCAATAGTATAAATAGAAATTCATAAACTCGTCTTATTATCTAAAACACATAATCTCTTTAGAACTCTTTCTTTGATTTTCTTTTCCATTCTCTCTACAATTCCTAACTCCTGGATCATCTGTTTAACGATAAGGAAGCGCCTAGGAGACACAACAATGTATTCTCCATCATCATCTAATCAATTTTCTTTTCTTTGTAGAGTAAGTTTTTACTCCTTTTTCTTTAATTCGTAGTTTAAGGCATATGCGACTAAAGTTTCTCGCATGTGTCATTCATCTCTCTTTTCTAGTTCTTTGTTGATCATAGGTCCTAAGGACTCACTTTGATCACAATTTGGTGGTTTGTAAGCGTTTATAGAGTTCATTGGGTTGGAAGCAAGGGTAGAGCACTATGTAGAGCTTGGTAGATTTTCTGATAAGGTAAGGGAAGCTAGTGTTCATTTTCTTATATTCTAATTTTATAATATGATCTATGGTAAGTTGAATGATATGATGATTGAGTTATCCGCTCTAGTGTGCATTGTGTTTTAATGATCTAATTGGTAATATGATTGTTTGAATTACTTGATATGATTATGTTTTGGAATGGATTTATTCTTATAAATGTTGTTATTGTGATGTTGGTGGTATGGTCTTTGGTGAAATGTTGAGGATAAATGAGTTAGTAAGAGTTATAGGTCATTTTTTTGTCTAAAGTGTTGGTTGTGAGAGGTGGGATTTTGTAGGAGTGGTCAAAGAGGGGGACTTGAACTTCAGGATCTGTTTTGTAGTCATTTGGAATTTGTTTGAGTTGTGAATTGGTATATATGTGAGTTAGGACAAAGTGGTAGCCTATTTGGTTGTGTTTTGATTGGTTTTAGATGCATTTTGGAGGTTTTGAGTGGTGAGTTTGAGAAGTAGAAGGTTTGAAGGAAAGTGGAGGGCTTGGGGTCTATTTTTGGGTCATTTTGGACTTATTCAGACCCCTAAGTTGCTTATTTATGAGTAAAAATTGGTAGAATTGATTGATGGTCCATAAAGTAGTGTTTTAGTTGATTTTGAGTTAGAGTTCCATGATAGAATGAATTAAACATGGTTTGGATTAGATCATATATACTTGGACAGGCCTATGATGGCTTTGAAAACCAATTAAAAGTGGTAGAAGTTGGTAGAAGTGCATAGGATAGGACATGTGAGGTTGAAAGGGAGTTAATTTGGTAATTTTGGGGTGTTGTAGAATTATGCAGAGTGGTTGGGTGAGCAAGCAGCTCATTGGCTAGTAAATAAGAGCTTTAGCATTGAGTTTTAAGGGTTGGGCGAGCTCCCTCATTGGGCTTTGGGGAGCTCCTTGTTTTCACTCTCGCTCAACGAGTGGAATTCCTCGCTAGGCGAGCTAATGCTTGCTGGTGCCATGATTATAGGCATTGAGTGACTAGGTTGTCCTTCCTAGGTGATTCTATTTTCATTTCTCTTCTAAGTTTGGATGTAAATGGTATGATTATCAATCATATGTTCAATAATGCAATTTGAACTAATAGTATGGAATGACTCTATGAAGTAAAGTCTATGAGTAATGATTATAAGGATTTCAAGAAGTCCTTAAGATGGTTATGTGTAAGTGCATGGATTGATATAGGATGCTAGTAATTAGGAGTTATTTTGACGCTTTCAATAACTTCCAAGTCTCAAGAAGAGAAGGATAGTTATATGAGTAAATGAAGAGCCTTCGTTGGATTAGTTGTTATGCGACAATAAATGAAGAGCCTTCGTTGGATTACACATATACACATATACACACATACACACGCACACACACACACACATGCACGCACACACGCGCACACACACACACACACACACCCCCGCACACACACACACACACCCGCACACACACACACACACACCCGCACACACACACCCACACACCCACACCCACACACACACCCCCACATACACACACCCACACCCACACACACATGCACACCCATACATCGACACCCACACACACACACACCCACACACACATACACACACACACATTCACACCCACACACCCACACCCACACCCACTCTTTTGAAAACATCTAACTACACTTTATCTTTTAAGTGTAAAGAGTTTTTGTTAAGATGAATTTTATTTCTCTTTTCTAGTATATGTTATACTAACTACACTTTATCTATAATTGTTATAGTTCACGTTTGCTTTCTTTTTGTCTGTTCTAGTTTTATTAATGTGTGATTAATCCTTTAATAGTATTAGTACTATTAAAAATTTAGAATATTACAAAAACTATTCTAAAAAATATAAACGACTAAAAATACAATGCTTCCTTTTTTACCTAAGTTATAGTTTTACCATAATTGTCTTTTACCAGCAAAACACCATTTTGAATTTTTTTTTAAATTATCAAAATAAATTTAAGGATACCGCTTGTGAAAAAATTGTGTGAAAATAACACGTTTTTAATTCAAACTCTTTTTAAAGTTGGTATTTCACTTCACAACATCTTAAACTCGAACCATGTCAACTTGATACAATTTCTATTAAAATTAAGCTAAAATAGTACCAAGTAGACATGATTTCATTTTAAAATATATTGAACTTAATTTTGACCAAAACTAAATCAAAGTTATATTAACTTAACATAATTTCAATGTTTTGTACAAAGTCGTGTTATCTTAATAACTTTTTTTGTAATTTTTTCAAAATCTATTCTATTTTTACATTTAAACAAAAAATATTACGGTATTGTTATGCATTTTTCCTCTTTTACCTTAGCTAAAGTTAAAAAGAATGTTTAATTACTTTTTTGGTCCACATTGAGAGTATTGTTGCTCGCTACTTTTAAAAATGCCTCTATTTAATCCCAATGTGGCATATATTGTATCAATCAAGTCTCTTTCGTTAAATTGATATAAATGGGTTTAATTCCGTGGTGACGTGACTATGAAATCTGATTTTTTTTTTCTTCTCTCTCCTATGCTCTTCTAGCAATGCCCAACTTTTTCTTTCTGTTCTATATTAATGGTTTTCAATTTCAAAATGGCGGCCTCCACATTCTTAAATTTCTCCAAGATGTGATTGTGTTACTTGCTTTGTCAAAAAGTTGGGCATTGTAGGAAGAGCCAAGGAAAGAGAAGAAAAAGACTGGATTTCATAGTCACGTCACCACGAAGTTAACTCCGTTTATGCCAATTTAACGGAAATGACTTTATTAATACCATTTATACCACATTGGGACCAAATAGAAACATTTTTAAAAGCTGGTACTAGGGATGGTAACAGGTCGGGTCGGGCACGGATAGTGCCTACCGCAAACCGACCTGCATGTAAAAAACCTTGCCCGTACCTGCCCCGCTACCTACCGGATACCCGTATAAAAAAACCCGTGGATTTTTTCCAACCCATGGATACTCGTTTCAACCCGCAAATATTTTAAAACAAATTATGATTTTTTAAAAATGTTCAAATTAATTTGAAAAAAAACCATATAATTTTCATAAATAAAATCGGGACAATGTTCAAATCCTTTATTTTATGAAAACAGTCCAAAAGCCCAAATTATCTTTTTTATTGTTAGGTTTTTCTTGAAAATGGGTAAGGTCCATCCTTTATTTTAGGTTTTCTTCCCTATGAATAAAAAACTAAAACGACTCAACAAGCATTAAACCAGTGAGCCCTAAGGTGTTGTAAGGTCCAACAAGCATAAAATAAAAAATACATAAAATGAAAAGGCTCAACAAACATAAAATAAAAAATGCAAAGTAATACAGGGATGCACAAGGAAGCCGTAAGGTTCCTGTAAAGGAAGATAGGGTTCGTTTCCTTCAACATAGAGAAAAGGCAGCTACTTTCTTCTTCCACAGATGGATCCTCCATGGTTACCGTTAGGATCAACAGGTTTCTGGCCATTCACCCTCCATGGTTATTGTTAGGATCAACAGGTTTCTGGCTAGCCGCCACGACCATCGTGATATCTAAAACGCCACCAGAACATAATCATTTCTTTCTCTTATTTTTTAGAAACGACAAACCCTAAGGGTCGTTCTCGCTTTGTTTGTTGTTGTCCCTGCTTCGATTTCGCGTGGAATGGAACACATGTTATTTGGACAATAGATCCGTGGAGAGCGGCACACTCAATAGCACACGGAGGACTAACGTCGTGAAATGGGCCTTGCGACTATTGTGCTAGCTAGAGGAAACCCATTGAACTTCATTTTTTTCTCTCATTTTGTGAGGGCAATGGGAATGAAAGAATAGTATTGAAAAAAAAAGAGATTTAGGGTTTGATGACACAACAGACACTTGGAAAACAATTTAATGAAAAGAGAATAAAATTGTAATTTTATTTTTTAAACGGGTAACGGATAATGTGATACCTGAACCTAATCTATTAATAAGCAGGTATTAAAATACCTGTTATCTGCTACTCATATGTACCTTCTACCCACGAATATTAAATACTTATAACATATTTTATCCATAAATACACATAGATACAAGTTTTTATGCTATCCTTATCTAATACTAACGAATAACATTTTATGATGTAGAAACCAAGAAAGCAATTAAACCTAAACGAATATACATGTTTATGTACTAGAGTGGGGAGTCAGACACGGTTGCAGCTGCTTCCTTTCTTAGTTGTCACGCCATTGGTTTCTACTGTTGACATTGGCTTGTCTTCCTTTCTCTCTCTCTACGTTGGCACTTTATTGAATTTTTGAATTAGATTTCGAAAGAATATGATAAAGTGGATATCATTTAAATAAATTTCAAATGAAAACAATAACATTAACATTATATTTTATATTTCTTTAAATCCTAATACCTTTCATAAAAAATGATTATTGATCCAATTTACATATTTTTTTTTAACAGTAAACAAACGCGATTCATTTTAAAATTATAAGAAATTAATTAGATTACTTAATAGATAAAAAGTAATCTAAACAAAAATAAACGACTAAAAGTACAATTCTTCTTTTTTGAAAGAATTTATTTTTCCCTTATAACGCTAGCTATAATTTTACCAGAGTTGTCTTGTAATGTAACTAAGTTAAAAAGAATACACATATTTACGTAGTAGACTCAGACCCGCTGGTTGCAGCTGCTTCCTTTCTTCGTTGCGACGCCATTGGTTTTTGCGGGTGAAACTGGTTTCTCTTCCTTCCTCTCTCTCTTTGTTTCTATGTTTTCAATTTCTATTTATCTTGGTTTGAAAAATTTAATTTTGATGCGTAATTTGTTGTATCTTTGTTGTTGCGGGCGAGATAGTAAGCAGCGAATTCAAGTTCATAGCCATTAGTTATTTCTTTTTTCTTCTCATTAGAGAAAAAAAAATGTTGGAATTGAATTTACATTTTGTTTAACTTCCCTAACCCTTTTTTTTTTGGCGGCGGTGGGGTTCTTGGTAGCTTATTTCAAATGTTCAATTTTTACTTTTTATTTTCTTGCGTGATGAATTTTGGTTTTAAATTTGTTATCGCGTGGAAATTATTAGAATAATTGCGATACTTAAGTGGTTTCAAATTTAGAGTGGGGAGGTGCTTGCGGTAATGTTTAAGTGTTGTTGTAGCAACTATGTATCGGGTTTTGTTTTATAAGCAGCAACTATGTATTGGATAGTGTGAAGGATGAGCGTAGGCCTTAGAGGGGATATCTCAGTCCCTTTTGAAATTTTGAATGGTGGGGAAATCTTCTTCTATTTTCCATCTGCTTGATTGCCAAATTTGGTCAACCTTGCTCTACTCTTTTGAGATTTGGGTTTGAATAAGAGTATAATTTGCGGTTGTTCAGTTCATTATTTAATCCCCTTTCATATTGTACTCTTTCAACAGAAAATAGAAATTTTGGTTTGACAATGTGTTTTCTGCATTATTTTTATTGCTGCTATATACATAGTGGCCAATAGTGCTCTTTAGTGGAGTGGAGCTGTCGCAGACTGCATTACAGTAGTAGCCACCAAAATTGCTGCTTCTTGCAATCGTAGTTGAACCTCCATAATATAACCTTCAAAAACCAACTTTTACCTCCCACGGAACATCATTGTTTTGGAATTTTTTGGCTAAAATATCCCACGAGAAGTTACCTCTGTTTTTACTTCTCTTCCTTCACATTTTGTAGAACTGCCTTATATGTGTTCTGCTCACTCGTCCTCTTTTAATTTCTGGCATTGCTGTTAGGTTTGTTTCAACCGCCACTTTCCCACTGTTGCCTAAACTTTTTTTTTTCTTCCGGTCATTGTTTTCTGCCACCACTGTGCTGTCACAATCTTGCATGGTTTGGTGACAACAAATAGCTTCCTTGTGGCTATGTAAACTTGGAATGGTGATTTCTGCTGCTGCCTCCTTTTGGTCCGGTGACACCATGGTTGTGATTGTCAAGGCTAGGCAACCACAACGTCTTCAAAAATTGAGACGATTAGAACTCTAGGATGCTAACAGTTCCCGCATATGGTGACATGTCTTACCTCCTCTCTAGCTGTGACCACCAGCGTCAGACTCGTGTCTCCATCTTCTTTCTGGATTTGTAAGTTTCATCATGATCCAAGTTTGTTGGGTTTTTTTCTTGCTCTTTTTAGGGTTGTTTCTTTCTCCTGATAAGTATGTTCTCTCTCTACAATTAAATATGCCATTTTGATGCTACGATGTCTGATCCATCTATCTATACCAATTATGTCAATGTGCATCTATCCATTGACAAATTATATAAAACTAATTACGATACTTGAGCAATCAACCATGGTTATGCGACTTAACTCGTTAACTCGGTCAAGTTTACGAGTTCACTCGGTGCTTTCGAGTTAACTCGTAAGCAAACTCGTTTTTGGTGTGGGATTGGTAGAATCAGTGACAGGCTCGTTAAACTCGCCTGAAATCGCGAGTTGGGTTCCGATTTTGCAAGTTTGAGAAAAAAAATTTTTAGGACTCACCAGATTAGGTTTTTAGAGCTTTCGTTGAACCGATTCACTCACTGCTTTCATTCTCACTGTTCATCTCCTTTCTCACGCTCTCGTCGTCAATCTCATTGTTCGATCTCGCCTCTGTCGCGCCGTCGTTCATCAGGTTTGCCCTCTGTCGCATCGTTGATCTTGCCCTATGTCACACCTTCCTTGTCGTCGTTCGATCTTGCCTTCATTCGTGCCATCGCCGTTAATCTCGCCATCGATCTGGTCGTCGCCATCGATTTGCCGTCGATCTGGCCGTCAATCTCATCTTCGAACTCATGGGTTGCATAAGTGTAAACCCTCTGCCACCTATAGTGTTGGTGATGTTTAAATTGATTTCATGTTTTATTACCAAAGCATTTTACCGCACAATATTAATGTGTTTCATTTTATAGCATCGCACCATTCATTTTATTTTTCAAAAATAAAATGTTGCACACTGCATTGTTGAACAACCCTTGCTGCTACAATATTTTAAGCTGTTTGGCATTTTATTTTTTATGTTTGTAGTGAAAATTTTTATCTCATTATGTATGGAAACACATCAAACTCGGTAGAAGTTAATCCAAGTGCATCTTCATCAATTAAAAGTAGAAGTAAAAATGTTCTGAGAAAATGATGATGCCATTATTAGAGGATTAAACATAGAGACTTTGATATTTCAATTTATGTTTTACAATATTTCTATGAACAATATTTTTATGAAAAACATTTCTATGAATTTATATTTTTTTTTCATGTAAGTAAACTCTTACGAGTTTACGAATTGAGTTTACGATTCGAGTTTACTAGGCTCTCACGAGTTTACATAAACTCTCGAGTTTGATAACCTTGCAATCAACCATTAAACTTCGGCTTAGAAGGCAGGGTTATGTTGATCATCTTGCGTAGAGACTGACCAATATTTTTGAAAATGAGCTTTCTTGTTGGTCGGTAATTGATGCTCAATTATGCATTCTACATTCATTCATCACCAAAAGAACTATTTTGTTCTTGAGACATGTTCAAATGTTTAGGAATAGGCTAGACTATTGTCCACCAATATTCTCAACGTCTTTATGGTGTTTGTCAAAATATCCTAAATATTGTTGCTCATAGGTGTCTTGATAGTACAATGGCTGAATATTTGGATAAAGTTCATACCCTTCACCATGAATTCAATGAGTTATTACCTCTAGCCTCTTGTCTCCTGCCTTCACTACTTCTCAATAACTAGATCAATGATCAAAGTTCATGTTGTTCGCTTTACATGGACTTTTTGAAGATTATTCACGCGTTTGTGATCAAATTCTGGGGATCTCCAATTGTGCCTACTTTTACTTCCACTTATTTCACCCTATTATGCGTGTTGGGTAAGTCAACCACTAAAATACCTTCTACAATAACCTTTGATGACTCTTCTGCATTAGTATTTTAGCATGATGATTGCAATCGCTCTTGCAAGCCAGACAAAGGGTGTCACAAGTGTGAACAGTGTCGCAGGCTCGACCACAAAATTGATTGGTGTTATGCTTACATGGCCATCCTCCTTTATCAGATGTGGTTGCCCAAGCTGCTCCCTCACAACCGTCTGATTTGGTTCCCACTTTATCTGATAAGTTAGGATAGTATGCTGTCTTTAATGAATTTCTCAATTGATATGAGGATCGTTAGAACTCTGGGTCCACTGCTTCTATGAAGATCGTTATAACTCTGGCTCCATTGTTTCTATTAGTCACACAGATTCAGCATTTGCTAGCCTCACTCACTCCAACTCTCCTGGACTTTGGGTTCTAGACTTAGGTGCCACAAATCACATTACTAGTAATAAACTTTTTTTTCTCTTCTTTGTCTACTTCAGGTTATTTGTCTTATGACCAATGGCTCTAGGGCCTCCTCACATGGTGTTGGTATTATTGATCTATTTTTTTCCCTGTCTATTGATAATGTTCTTTATGTCCTTGAGTCTCCATTTAAATTATTATTCCTTAGTCGTCTCATCCATTCTCAAGATTGTATTTTCTTTTTACGAAGACTCTGTTTGTTTATAGGACTAGAGATCACAATGGATGTTTGGCACTAGGTCTAAGTTTTATTTATGGTCTTTATCATCAAAGGATATCTCCACAACGGCCCTACTCTTTTTTCTTTTGCTTACATCTATTTCTATTAACTTGTAGCAATGGATGTCGAAGAAGCAGAGAGTGAAGTTTCAGTTTCTTCTGTCATTGCCAATTCAATAGCTGCTGAGCAGAATCAATTTCTTTCTCCGGAAGATCTTGCTTGGGCTGATTCCTGCCTAGTTAAAGATTCTTCTGATATTTCAGAAACTGATTGGGTCCCTTTGAAAAGTGCTTTATTAGAAATTATTAATTCCCAATCTAAATTTTCCAGAGAAGACATAGAAATTCCTCCCCACCGTATCAGTTCTGAAAGTATTTTTGTGGAACTTAATCAGCAATCTTCAACTTCTGACGGGAGAGGTTTATCTGAGTCGTCTTCAACATATAATGTTAACTCATTAAGTATGCTAGTAGAAACAAGCACTGATCAAATTCCAGATGATGAAACGAGTGCCAACTTGCCATCTTTCAATCCTTTTTTGCCAACTTATAATGAAAATCTGAAGGAGGAGAAAACCATTGATGTTGGACTTGATCTGGATTCTTCCTCTTATGAGACGGAGCAACTCGCTGACAATATCTTCAAAATTTGGGATTTAGATATTCCATCTGAAGAAGGTGAACTGGTTAAACAGTTGGATAAAGCCTTGTCAGAGAATTCCCTTCAAACAATGCCATCATCTTCTGATGATCCAGTGAAATGGATGGACATGAAGGACAGCTCAATCGATGATCTTGTTGCTGAAATTGCTGACTTGTCATTAAGTAGAAATGCATAGTATTCATTGAGTTTTACGTAGGTTTAAGATTGTTCAGTCAATTATGCTTACTGTCAAGTATTAGTATTTAAGAGTTCGAAGCCTCTTTCGCTGCAATGTTGATATTTCTTTTATTTGGAACAATGAAGAAGCCCTGAATTATCTTTCCAACATAGGATTCTCATCTGTTCTATACAAAGCTTCCTGTCATCAAGAAAATTGTGTAAAGGGATTGAGAAACAAAGGAACACAGGACATACATGATTTTAGTTCTTATTTTATGCCCTCGTTTCTCAGAGTGATGAAATCTTATTTTAGTTCACAAATGCTTGGACCATAACTGAAAGAAATAGACTCTCGCATAATAAGTTTAGACTATGTCTAATTCTTCTTTGCAATTGCAAATAGTTGTACTATGTATAAGTATTATTATTACTATTACTAATGGATTATATTATTATACAAAGTTATTATAAGTTATTTGGTAATCTCTCCTTAAGATTAAACATAAGATTATACAAGGTCACTCTTGATCAAGAATACAAAGTCAATCAAGACTACATAATAATAGGTTTTTAAAAGAGCATAAGAAAAGCTCTGAATTGAGAGAATATATAAAATAAGCACTCCTTGTCTTGGAGTTTAGCTTCCACAACTATAGATTTACAAATAACGTTCACACTCTACCATAGTATAGAAAGCAATAATTTACAAAGCATGAAGCTTTTGAAACTTGTTGCTTGTAAACCTCAGCTAAGATGTATGTAATTCATCATTTGTTTTGCCATTTCTATTTATTAAAGTTCTAAAAATAACAATTAAGACTTACTTGCTTTTTTATGTTCTTGGTCTCAGCCTTTTTAGAAAATACTTTGACTTTACACTTAAAACTCAAATGGATGGGCATGCCAGAGGATAATCTTTATTTTTAGAATAATAATATTTTGACATTCAAAAAATTTTATACTCATTTAATACTATTTTTTTATCTCTTTTTATTTGTAAATATAAAAATTTCATTTCTTTTATAACTATTTTATCCTCTGATAAGCTATCAAATAAAAATGATTCTTTGACATACCTACATTTTTAACATTCATTTAACATTATTTTTACTTACTTTTTATTATTATTTTTTTAAAACTACTAAACTTTATACTTTTTGAATCATTTTACTCTTGTATTTCGTGTTAAATAAGTGTAAAAGTGTGTCATTTTATTGTTACTCGCTATCAAATGATTGTTTGTGTCAAACCATTTTTATTATTATTTCAATAGTTATTTCTAGAGTTCTTTCAACATCAAACTTGTAGATTATATTGTGTGTCAAAATCATCTTGATAAGTGAGTCAACTTCCTTTCAAATTAGACAATCATGTATTTTGTTAAATATACGTAGAGATGTCCATTTTTTTTGTCCTCTAGTGATTTCAAATCTGTCTTGAGCTTGTAGCTTGGTCCTATGGAATTTGGGTTCAGTGCTCATGTTTTGTTATTAAGATCTTGTGTCCAGGACTTTAATACAACTTACGTCTAATTTTTTTTTTTCATTTAAATTGGCAGGTTAACATTAAATTTATAATTAAGGGATTAAATTGAAAATATTAAAATTTGAAATGTAACCGAAACCAATTATAAAATAGGTTATGGTATTCATTTGTAGAGAAATTAACATTATATTTTGTTTTCTCTTTATTCCTATCATAAGATATAACAAAAGCGATATTTGAAACCTGTACACATGGAAGATCGCATATATGTGGTTAATCTCATCATCCACATCATTCTAATGTCAAACTGAGGTATACATGATTTCTAATGTGTAAATCGTTATTTAAAATTAGTGATTTCCAAATTCATGATGACATTTTAAATTTTTTATTATTTTTATTTTATTATTATTTTTTTTTGGATTTAGTACATAAAGGTTCAAATTTTGGTAGTTTAATATTTTAAACGAGCTAAATGAATAAAAAAGTCACCAAAGTAACCTCTCTAGAGTAGATTGTTCGTAAATAATGTTAGATGTTTGTGTTTATGTTTATCCTAACAAGTATTGATTAGTTCAAAGGAAGATTAATGTTTGACCGAGTTGCATACATACATGTGATCGTACACATTATAATGGTGAGGTTTTCTGTCAATGATAAATCAATCCAAAGATAGGTTTGTTGTTGGATATGTTTTATTATCAATGTTTGATCATTACCACAAGATACCCCTAGCATTTAATATTATTATCCAAAGACTTGATATTGATGATTGAATTTTGTTTATTATGTGAGCATAATTACATTATTTATTTTGTTCTCAGTTCAGTTACTATTGTTTCTATATATGTTAATCCAAATTTGGTTTTGGTTCTTAATAGAACAATTTTTAAGGACTAAAAAGAGAACATAAAAATTATTCTTGGTTACATGGATCTTGACCTTGCATTAAGGATTGAGAAACACACTTCTCTTGCAAGCTCTAGTACCCCTAAAGAGATGAAAAATTATGAGAAATGAGATTGTTCAAATTACATGAATCTTATGATTATTAAGCATAACATTCCTAAAGTTTTAAAGGATATTATCTTTGCAAAGATAAGAAGTACCAAAGATTTCTTTCCTGAAATTGAAAAACATTTTACAAAAGGCAATAAGGTAGAAACAAGTGCTCTTCTTTCTTGAAGAATCAGGGTAAAGGAGATGTGAGTAAATACATTACTAAAATGACAAATATTTCTTCAAAACTTCAAAAACTATTGATAAGAGAAAGGACATATATGGTGCATGCATATATACTTTACTTTGTGCATATTGCCTATTACGCGCATTCACCTACTCCATCCTATACAAATTAGAAATGAACGTTAGAAACAAAGAAGTCATTTAGAAAATGTTCTCTTCATCAAAAGTCGTTTTAGGGAAAATCGTGTTTCCTACTTTTTTCAAAGTACTGAAAAAGCAAGTCTACTCTGACAAGTTAACTTTAACCAACGGTTGTTACATACGACAAGACTAAGAAAACTCAAAGACCAAAGCAAAGCTCTATCTAACGAATATAATTTAAGAAGCCTTTAAATAAAAGATCATTCAAAAAGAGAATCAAGAGAATAACATATAGAAAGAAAAGGCTCAAGCTAATAACATCGAGAAAAGGCTAAAAAGCACGCGAACTCAAAAGAGAATATCTGAGAGAAAAGATCAAGAAAAGAAACACTCTCAAGATTCTTTGATATATAAGATTACTATTATAAGAAGAGAGAAGAGAGAAATATCTTGTGAGTCTGTTAGATTTGTTAGAATTTGAGCCATTATATCTCAATCCAAGAGAGGGGTGAATTGGATTTAAACCAGTTTTTAACAATTCTTTGAAAAACTTAAGTTCTTGGAATCTGTTTACAAAATATTTTAACCACTAAAAGAAAATGCAGAAACTTAAACAAGATCACACCACAATTTTATATTGGTTCAACACTTAATCTAAGTCTAGATCTAATACTCCTCCAACAACTTGAGCTAGAGGGGTTCCACTATATTGCAAAGGTTAAGAATACAAAGAATCTCTCAATTGTATCCTCACACACTCCAATACACAGAAATACAAACAAGATAGGCTCAACGCACATTCTCTCATAGCCTTGCCTCCCTAACTAAGGCAACTAAGAAATTTATACAAGAAAAACAACGCTTGGGTGCACCACTATGTGTAGATCTCACAGATGAAAAACACTGCAGCCTTCTTGATGCGTTCTTGTTTCACTTTTGTCAAAAAAATAGAATGTACTTCGTAATTGGAACAAGTTAGAACACACACACACACACACACACACACACACACACACACACACACACACACACACACACACATATATATATATATATATAAGATACAAAATCTTATGCACTTAATCGATTAGGTTAATTTGTTAATCGATTAAGCCCAACTCTCTGTTTTAATCAGTTAGGTATATTCCTTAATCGATTAAAATAGACAAATAGACAACACAACCTTGGTATGTTTCTAACTCTCTTTAATTGTTTGTGGACTTTGTTTAATCAATTAATAGAGAAGCATTTCGACATATTTATACACTCATGTTATCTTATTCAACTAGGACTCTATCATACATGAATTTTATTTTAATGTAACGGTGTAAGCACTTAAGAAAGAACATTTGCATAGTTCATCATCAAAAACACCTTTACCATACTTAAAAGAGCTCCCCTCTCAACAAGATTGAATTGTATTGCACACATATCCTCACCGCAAAAGTTATCGTCTAAGGAATTGTAACCAATCTTTTGAATGTAAATTCTGAAAAGAATTTAAACGTTTTACGTTTAACTTGGTGAAGTTACATAAGAGCTAGACAGGTGTGTCTAGAGGAAACCAAAAGTGAGTGAAACTTTAGCATTTAACTTGGTGAAGTTAAATGGTAGTTAGATGAGTTTGTCTACTAGAAACCAAGAGTGGGTGAAACTCAACTAGACAACATATCTGGAAGATATCTAGATTGTCAAGGGATACTAGGAGTGGTGAAGAATGTTGCACAACCAGGAGTGGGTGAAACTCGGTTCTAGTCAGAGTAACGGTGGTTACTTGGAGCGACTAGGGATACCTATAGTGGTGAGAATACTCACTTGTAATCTTGTTGAAGATTATAGTGGAACCCTCTAAGGTGTTGAAGATTATATTGTTTTATTTTTACTAAACGCTTCTCTCACAAATCCTACAGTTGCATATTACTTTAATCGCTAGAAAAGCTCTTGTCACCAAACCCCTTTTTTTTATAAAGAACTAGTTTTATCAAAACACTACAGCAAACTCATTTAAATGATTGAAAAACATTTTATTAAAGAGCTTATAAGTTTGAACTTAATTTTCAAGTCGAGCATTTAACAACTTACATAAACTTTTCAATCCTCGACAAAGCAGTCAAACTATCTCCTTCGCAAAAATTTTCCTATAACCCTATTCAACCCCCTTCTAGTGTTTTTTCAAGTACTTTAATTAGGAGAGAATTTCTATCAAGCTTCTTCCTACCTTGAGAAGTTAGTCAAACTCTAAAAGAAAGAAATATTCCAAATATTTAATCCACCCAAGAGGTAAAGGAATAAAAGCAACAAAAGCACAATTTGAAAAACTAAACTCAAAGTGAATATACATAAGACAAGATGGATAGAATTCCAACAAAAAGATAAACTAGAAATAAGGCACACAAGGAAGTAAGCACTCAAAAGAAAGTCTTAAGAATAATGTTTCACAAGTGAAGGAACAAAGAATTCAAGGAAAATCCCCATTGGACACGAATTTCACCAAGAAAGGTTATATAAGTGTGAATGTTCATTTCCAAGAGTAATTTCAATTTTTAACTGATTATACTTCTATTTTAATTGATTATGTACTGTTGTTAACTGGTTAAAATGAAATGTCACACTTATTTTCAATTATTTCACCTTCTTTTGGCTTTTCTTTTTATCTTTTTTTCAATTTTTAGAGGAGTATTGCCTTTTTCTACGTATCAACTTCCAAAAAAAGAAACAACAACTAAGATATGATATTTGATTTGAAATTTAAACTTCTCATGATGAAAGGTAAAGGAAAGAAATATAAAGAAAGAGAGTTCTAAGGAATCAAGTAAACCTAGAAAACAACAAACAAACATAATAGAAATCTAACTCTAAAGAACTTGTTACGAAACTAAGAACTTGTTACGAAACTAAGAACGAATATGAACTCAAAGATGCAACACAAAACACAAAGAACTAAGAAAGGCTCAAATATTTTGTAGATTTCAAATTTTGATGATGTAAAATGAAAATAAAAGGGCTAACCAAGGAGTAATCATAATTCAGACTAAACTTGACATTGGACAAAATGTCAGAGCGGTGTAGTGCAATGTTTAGTGTGAATTCCTCTCGCAAATGAAGTTGTCAGAATACACTAGAAGAGGAGTTGAATAATGTTTCTAGATCTTTTTCTGGATGAAGAACTAAGCATGATGTACGTAGCACTTGTGAGTTAGCTAGTCATGCTTCATCTATTAACGTTACTCCATAAAGATCATTTACAGAGGTAACTCAACTTTCTCCAAGGATACTTAAGCAGTAACTTGTTGAAGATGTAAACGCTAGCCGAAAGCTTAACGCTAACTTAAGCACCTAGAAAGATTGCATTCAACAAGAGCCAATCGTTTACGGAAAATACTACAACACACAAAGAATTTTTATATTGGCTCACCTGTTAAGGCTACATTTAGTTCTTTGTTTATAAGGAGAGTTATGTGAAAGCTAAACCCAAGCTAAACCCTTGTGTGTTTTATATGATGACAACAACAATAATTAATAGTTTCTTGCACAACAACTGAAATGTTTAGTTGTGTTTATATGCTTGATTGTGCTTGAACTGTGTGGTTTGCATACTTACTATGGTCATATATAAGTTTATATATGTGGTATGCATAATCATTGTTTTGTATGATAAAACACTTTGCACAATGCATATTTGTATGAAGTAATCGATTACAGTGTTTATGAAATTAGTTAGATTCATCGTATATCAACAAATGTTTAACTGTAGCAAACTACAAGTTTTAACCGATTACATTATATAAGTAATCGATTAAAACTTGTGTCTTGGCTAACACCTGATTGCTGAATACAATGATATGCTTTAAGCTATAAAATGTTTTCAGATGTGCTTAAGTGTAATACTTAACCGATTACACTGTTTTATTAATCGGTTAAATCCTGTGCACAGTGAAAAATGTTTTCTTGTTAAGTCTTAACTACCATAACGGTAATATTTTGAATTTTTTTAACTTGAATTAATTATGCAATCGATTACGTTAATTGCGTAATCTGTTATTTTTTTTTTATGTTATTCTAGTATAGCAGTGAAAATAGCTTAACTGATTACATTAATATTGAAATCGATTAAAATGCGTCAGACTTGAGAAAACTATATATTGACGCATAACTCTCTGCATAAAGTTTTGTTAAGATAAGCAATTGTAGGGGTGTTCTTTCTCCAAGAATCAAGAAGCATTTAGTTTGGAAGATTCAAATGATTCTTGAAGGAATTGCTTGTTGTGTGCTTTCATTGGTTGATCATCATCCACACTTTGAGGTGTTCAGAACCAAGATCAATGTTAATTTTGCAGTATGTGGATTGTTGTTTCCCTGTTACGGTGGCCAGGAAGAGAACGTGAGGTTTTTGTTTCTTTGAGGGGTGTCTCAAAGGGTTTCTATAGAAAGATGATTGTTCTTTCTATGTTGTTGTTTTCTATATTAGATTTGGAGTTAGAGAGGAGATTGCATTAAGAGACGGTCTTTGTAATTCTTGCTGTATAACTCAATCTATATAGTGAAGTGGCTTTCAATCTTAGGTTGGTTGAAAGGAAACTGGATATAGGCATTGAGGTCGAACCAGTATAAAAACTTGGTGTTTGTTTTTGTATCCCTTATCTCTTTTATTGCATTATATTCTTTATTTGCTTGCATTTCAAGAAAGTGCTAAAGATTTTCCAAAGGTTTAGAAAAGAACAACTTTTTTTAATACAAACCAATTCACCCCCCTCCCCCTTGGATGGGAAATAAGACATTTCATTTTTTACAATTGGCACCTGAGCTGGTTTTTCAAAAGTTACTCAAAAACTAATCGATTAGATTTTCTATGTAATTGATTATTTTGATCTTGATGGCCTCTATCTCTTAAACTTTTGGTGAAGGTGCTTCCACAAACTGACCCCCTCTGTTTGTAGGAGAAAACTATCCTTTTTGGAAAATTAGGATGAGAATTTTCTTGGAATCAATAGAAAAAGGTTTTTGGGATGTTGTTATAAATGGACCCTATGAGCCTACAAAGGTTGTTGATGGTAAAACTGTATCAAAGAATTTTTCTGAGTGGAACCTGGAAGAAAGCAAAAGGGCACATTATGATGTTAAAGCTAAAAGTATTATTTCATCTACACTAACTATTTATGAGTTTTTTAGGATATCTGCATGAAAAAGTGCAAAGGAGATGTGGGATGTCCTTGAAGTTACTCATGAAGGGACTGATGAAGTGAAGAGACCCAGGAAGAACTCTCTTATCCAAGAATATGAGATGTTCCAGATGAAACTTGGAGAAAACATCTATGATGTCCAAAAGAGGTTCATGCACATTGTAAATCACCTCATAGCACTTGGAAAGTCTTTTGAAAAGGAGGAGATTAATATTAAAATCTTGGGGGTTTGAATAGAAGCTGGCAACCGAAGGTGACTGCCATTTCTAAATCAAGGGATCAACATTGTTTGGTAAGCTCGGGGAACATGAACAAAAACACTCCATTGCCCTTAAGATTTCCAGCAAGAACACTCCAAGAAGGAATGATACTAATGCACATTCAAATGTTGATGTACCAAAAAAAGAAGTACTCAATATAATGGTAAAGAAATTTACAAAATTTATGAAATCTACAAACAATGCATCTGATTTTGCAGGTAATGCCAAAGGAGGCAAAATAATAGGCAAAGTTGTTACTCCTATCTGTTATGAGTGTGGTAAAGAAGGACACATTAAACCTGAATATCCTAGCCTAAAAAAAAAGCAGAAAACTGATGACAAATTCAATCAGGACAGGAGGAAAAGCAAGCAAACAAAAGCCTACATTGCATGGGAAGATTGTGACTTTAGATGTTTTTCTAGTGATGAAGACAATTAAAGCTTAGAGGAGGAGACAAATCTATGTTTCATGGCTGGATCAGTTAGTTCTGAAAGAAATGGCGGAAACTTAAACGATGAACCTATTGAAGGCAGATATTATCAGCTGCTGGATGCATTTCAAGAACTTCATGCAGAGGCAATGAAGATGCAGTACAAGGTTAATCGATTAAATAGTGAAAGAAAGGATTATGAATATAGAATTTATAACCTTGTTGAAGAAAATGCTAAATTGAAAAATGATCTAACATCTGCCTTACAATATGTTAAAACTGCTAAATTTGAAGCAAGAACTATTGTCAAAGATTGTAAAGATTACCCTATTCGTTTAGAGAAGATTGATGATTACTTTACTAGCACACTGTTAAAATTTACTCTTGGAAGATCAAATTTAGAAGTTGTTATAGGTTCTCAGAGAATCGATTATCACAAAGGATAATCGATTATCAGAGAGGATAATCGATTATCACAGGGGATAATCGATTATCACAAGCCAAAATAGTAAAAGGTGTGTTGCAACAATAATAGATTATCATAGGCAATAATCAATTATCACTGCAAGTTTTGATATTGCCCAAGGTTTGACAATAATCGATTATCATTAAGGATAATCTATTATCACGTTTTCTAAAAACCATAACAGCTTGAAATAATTGATTATCACTAATGGCAATCGATTAACACTGGCAGTTGGGAACAATCTTTTCATTTTCTGACCCCTGGCCTATATATACAACCTTCATAAACCTTTAACAGCAAACCTAAACCATTTGGGAGCATAGATTTGTTCTGAGGAAGTTCTCTAGCTTTAGTGTGAGCTTAATCTAGTCTTGAGAAAATAGAAGCTTGTGTTTAGTGTGTCTAAAGGTACAAAAGCGGTTCTCTTCAAGTTGATTGAGCTAGTAGTCATTCCATCATGTGTTGAAGGAAGATGTTTTTTGTTCTTAATTTGTGTATTATTATGATTGTAATCTGAAACTATTTTATAATGAAAAAGTTAATCACTCTTTATAGTGATTAACGACTGGACGTAGAATCTGTTTATTTGAACCAGGATAAAATTTCTTATGTGATTTTCTCTATCTTTATGGCTTTTGTTTATAAATTGTTCGATAAAATTCCTGAAAGAAAACCATAATTTTTAAAAGAATCAATTCACCCTTCCCCTCTTGGTTATTGACCGTTTATCACGCTTTTTAAAATGATCTGTTACGCGATACCAATCTAAACAAAAGTTACATAAACCCTATATCACACTTTTCTTAGTTTAAAACAAACATATGTGTGTTATAATGAGAGTCTAAAGCATCTTTATAAAGACCTCACTCAAGGACACCTCCAAAAATCTGTTGTCAACTTTTTCTCGTGTGATAATCGATTATCCACTTATAGTAATCAATTATACATTTAATGAATGCACAACGGCCAAAAATATGCTCAAAAACTCCAACAAGTAGTTGTGATAATCAATTATGGTAAGTCATAATCGTTTATGGATAATAAAATATCATACTCTGGTAATCGATTATTCCAGAGCCAAAATGAGTTTTTAGCAACCTTTAAAAACCTCTATATCTTAATCGAATATCTTAAGTAAATAATTGATTATTGCAGGGCTTTTTAACTCAAAAAAGAATTTTAAAGTATAACTTACATGGAATCAAACAACATACAAAGCCCTATAGATAAAACTACTCATTACAAAAGCTTTAATACATAAAACAAGTCTTCATGAATATCTTCTTGCAAAGTGAGCACTTGAGACTTGATTTAGACATCATCAAAACTTCTATACTTCATGATTTTGCTAATTATCTCTCCCTTTTTTATGATGATCAAAATTCCTTTGATTTAAATACTTTTATAACTTGTACTCATAATTTGTAACTCATACACAACTTAAGAAGAGAGAGAATTAGTAGATAAGAGATAAATATATTATAACCTTTAAACATATTTCTTCTCCTTTTTTATCATTATAAAAAAGAGTAATGTATAATTAATTATTTCTCTCCCATAAAATAAAATTTCCCCTCAATATAAGCCACAAATAAATAAATAAGGCAAATAAATAATAATGCAAAATTTTATTAATTTAGAAACAGAAGGCATAACATAGAACAATGCAAACTAATATAAGCAAATCTAGAACTCATCACTACTTTGGTCATCAACAAGATTTATGTAGTCTTCTAAAACCTAGACCCTAATATCTAGATTCCTAAAGAGGGAACAAACTAAAATATAAAATAAACTCAGACCACGAGATAATCAATTATGACTCTTCATAATTGATTATTCCCGAAGAAATTATAATTTTATGTCCAAGTTTAGGAATTATAAATATATTTAACACTTCAATTAAATAAAAATAAAAATATTATAATTCTGCATCTTGGTATTTTACATGCTATAACTAAGAGATAAAATTATAAAAAATAATTCCTTATAACCTTGCAAGCCTACAGACTAAATGTTATGTGCGATGACTTAGGAAAATTAATGTTGTGTTTTTAAGATTGGATTTCATATTCAAATGAATCTCATAGTTTTAAGAAAGTGGACTTTTTAACTACGAAAACGAAAAATTTAGATAGAATCCAATCCAATGAGATCTTTTCCTTTCAAAAACAGACATGAAGGTTTCATCTATCTGGCTCAAGTATTTATACAAAATAAAAATAAAAAATAAAGATTTTTCATTTTCAAATTCTATCAAATTTGATAAAAAAAAAAATCTAATTTAAAATAAAAAAATTTTACTCTTTACTCAAATTCTCATTAAATTATATTTCTTATACGTAGCTAGTCTAACTAGTTTTTTGCATGGCAAATACCAAATTAGCGGAAACGAAGAGAAGCCGACCTGCATTACTATCTTCACTCAATGTTATAAAATTAATATATATTTTTGTTGTTATAAGATTGTAGTTATTATAATTGTTTAATATTTTATGTAATGAATCAATTTTATCTAATAATTTGATATTTATATAGTTATAATTATTTCTTAATATTTGACGTTAAATATATATTTTTTAATAATAATTTATTTTTACTTTTTACATTAATTAAGATTTGACTTTAGAATTCTAATTATATTAGTGACTTGAATCGTCAGATAATTTTTTTTTTATGATCTCTCCCTCTATGGTAATGTTTGAAGTGGTATTTCATCTTCAAATAACATATTTGATTGTTGAAGATAAGAACAATTTTTTTTTCTCATTTTTATTATAAAAATTATTTATTGATATTAAAGCAACAAGAAAGCTTGGACGAATATGATATATCTCCATGACAAAAGTTACATATCATGGGATATGAAGAATGGAATAAAAGTTGTGTACGTACCCGTTAGGAATAAGAATGACGATAAAAATAAAATTTCACTAAATTGAGATAATAAAACTAGTTCAGAACCATGGTCATCTCTTTCCCAAATTGACCATTCATTTTAACATTATTAGTCTTCAAAATTGTCTTAATTACTTTTAATTATTAAAATGTAATGATAAAGAATACTGGTTACTAATAATAATTTAATTATTTTTATATGTAAGTTTGAAAATTAAACTTTTATTTTATTTAAGACTACATATATTTGTTTAAAGAAAATTTAAATAAGACAAATAAAAAATAATACGTTTTTTTTTTCTTTAATTAAAATAAATAACAAGGAATAATCACTAGTGCAAAAACGCTGATTAACGTCGGTTATTTTGGGCTTTTAACGTCTACTAATGAATCGACGTCATTTTCGGTGATGTCAATGCGACGTCGGAAAAATAGTATAACCGACGTCTATCGTGACGTCAGTCACTGACAGGTCCGACGTCACTAAATGTCGGTGTAGGGAGAAATGGACGTCTAAAGACATTATATAGACGTCAGTCTTAGCAATAACCGACGTCGAAGAGGCACTAAAGACTTCAAAAATGACATTGACTGACGTCTAAGAGGTACTATAGACGTCGGTGTGTACATTAACCGACGTCTAATACAGTGGTTATGCTTTAGTGCAGTTTTGTTCGTGTCTTTGGATAGCCTAGTAGCACAATCTCCTTTTGCTAGTTTCCCCCAAAAAGAAAGCTTGCGTCTCTTGAATTTCTTATGGATCTTTTCAACCCAAAACCGAACCTGGGTTCTTGCTTAGTTCCATTTTCATCCGCAAGAAGAAAAAATCACGGTGAAACGATAACTAGGCAACGACTCAGGATCGTTTTTGGATTGAAATGATCAAAAGAAATTCACTAGACGCCGCTTTTTTCTGGGAGGCAGCTAGCAAAGGGAGAATGTGTTACTACGTTACCCCAAGAAAGGAACAAAACTGCACTAAAACACAACACAAAGAAAGCAAATTTTAATCAGTTGAACCAGAAGATAATCGATGAAAGACTAAACAAAGTTTAAACGATAAGCATAAAAAAAACCACGCACCTGGGATGCCGCAAGAGAGAAAAAGAAGAAGAGAAAGACGATAAAGAAATCAGAAACAACAACGGAATGTCGCAAGAGAGAAAAAGAAGAGGTGCCACAAGCGAGAAAAGGAAGAGGCCGGATGAGAAAATGGAGAAGAGGAAGAAGATATCAGATTTGAATGCCGTGAAGAGTTTGCGGTTGTATTTAAAATGAAATTGGGCGTCGGTTGCTCTAGACACCGACGTCTATATTCACATAGACGTCGGTTATCTCACTAATATGAGGTCCAAGTTAACATTTCAACTGACCTTTTGAATACCATTAGACGTCAGTGTCTAGGGGAGCCGACATCTAGAAAGCTGAAACGATTGACGTTTGATTTTCTGTCAGGGATGTTGACGACAATTGTGATGGGGCGCCGACGTCTATAATGATGAACATAATTACTTACAGGCACATAGACGTCGGTGCCCCTTCTACCCGACGTCTATGGCCCTCGAGTTTAGTGAACCTAATTAATTACAGGCACATAGACGTCGCTTCCATTGAACCCCGATGTCTAAATTGAAGATTTTTTGTCTTTCCGCCTTCTATTCAGGCTGTAGATGTCGCCTTTTGACTACGCGACGTCTAAGCGCCTAGGAATTAGGTGAAGAGCATTAATTACAGCCCCATAGACGTCGGCCCCCCGTGAACACCGACGTCAATGGACTGTCTTCTCACCTACCCCAGACCATTAGACATCGGTTTGTGCCAATGTGGACGTTTACAATGTAAAATATGTCGCCTTAACCTAAAACCGACATCTAGGTTACCAAGCTAGTTACGATAATGCCACTGTCCACTCATATACGTTGAGTTACCAACAAACCGACGTCTAGAGCCATCAAAATGGGTCACAACCCGCGAGCCAACCCGGCCCGTCATTGGTTTGGGCCGGGTTGGGTTTGAAAAATACAACCCACTTATATGCGGGTCAGATTTCAACCCGGCTCATTTAGACCCGGCTCATGTGGGTTGAACCCGTGGTGAGCCGGGTTGGCCCACCAACCCACCTACCTAATTTTATTTTTTTAATTTATTATTTTATTTATGAAACCCTAAAAAATAAAATACTTTCTTCACTCACTGTGTATACCAAAAAAAGTAACCTCTGATATCACAAATTACTCTCACGGTACTTGCTCTCATTTGACGGTGCTCTCACCCTCATTTTCACTGGAATTCTTCAAGGAGCAGGTAAAACACCCTTCCTTTTTTCTTCTCTTTTCTCCACATTTTTGTTTTCTCACTTCTCTTTCTTTTTTTTTTCAAAAACCCTATAATGAAAAATATATTGCGAATTTGTTTTTTGTTCTGGGGGATTTGAAGACATAGAATGATTTTTTCATGTTCTGACATGCTTGTATCATATTTTGTTCATTTTATTTAAACAATTTGAGTATACATTATTTGAACAAGCTCTTTTTGATATCTTTGAACTTGAGAAATTATGTTACAGATTAAACTATTAATTTTTTGTTGATGTTGTTGAGTACTGGTTCTCTTTTTTTCTACTGATATTTTTTTATTGATTGTCGGAATTGTTTTGATATTAGGAAAATATTTATTAGTGAATTTAGAGATAACAAGAACAAGGGTCAAGGGTTACAACAAAAACAAAAAATGATGAATATAAGAAACTTATTTCTATGTTTTTTGTGTTTGTTTTTTAATGACATTTGAATTATATTGTACTTTTTATTATTATTTTGAATTGTCTTTAACATAATTTTTTGGAGTGAAAATTGTTTAAATTTAAATTACAGAAAGTTTGTATTTTTTTTATTTTAAAAAAAATGTAATTAAATGGGCTAGTGAGCAACCCGTTTACCCACCAACCCGTGGTGGGTCAGGTCGGGTTCAAGTTTTTTTGGCTCGCTAATAAATGAGCCGGGTTGGGTTGGCTCACTAAATGACTAACCTGTGGTGGGCCGGGCCGGGTCGAGCCAGGTTACCATTTTGACAGCTTTAACGACGTCTATTAGATGATGGTAAACAACGTTTTTGCACTAATAGATGGTTCCTGATAATAATCTAATTGTTTTTATGAGTAATTTTGCCAATTAAACTTTTATTTTATTTAAGACTACATATGTTTATTTAACAAAATTAAATTAAGGCAAATAAAAAACAACATGTTTTTTTTTTCTATAGTTTAATAGATATTATTTATAGAAATTTTTTATATATTTTTTATCGTAATTGTAATTTAGTATTTTATAATAATTTTATTGTATAATATTTTTTAGTTACATTTATTTATTTTATTATCACAAAAGTTGTGTACAAATAAATACTCCTTGGAAGGAGGGCAATCCACATTCCACACCCAGTGAAGAGAATGATGGCGCTTTCGAGAGGATGTTTGGCAAAGATGTTGTCACACCGTAATCCAATGTTTTTGTCCCTCTCTCCTCTTACTCTGCAGCCTGCCAACCTTGCACTTCATCGAACGTATTCTGTCACACCCTCAGCTTCGCTCTCCAATTCCCAGACCCCTTCTTTCCACGAGCTCCACTTTCACTGGAAACCCTTGTGCTTGTACCATTGCCAGGGAAAATGCGCCAAGGTTATGACTTTTTTATGACCCATCACCTTTTACGTCATTTCAGTTTATGGGTAATTTTTTGCCTTTCAAATTTTAAGCTCTGAAGTATCATGGGAGCTCCTGTTGATTTGCATGTCATGTGTTTGATCAATTGTTCCAATGGTAAATAATGAATGACATGACACTGTAGCATAGTTGATCAACGCCTTATTATCTACATAGATAATATATCAGTTAAGAGATTTATTTGTGAATGAAAGGGAGGGAAGAAGGGGTGTGAAAATGAATTAGACACCTTACATTGATTTTTAGAAAAATTATTTGATAATAACATCGTGTCAGAGTAGCTATTTTAAGAGCTAGTTAATTAGTTTTGAGTCACTTAATTAATGTCGGGTTCTCTTTTGTTGTATGCATATTTTTTTCCAAATTTTATTTTTTAAATAATCATTTGTTAAATTAAACTGATTATTTTAATTTTATTTTTTAAGTGACATTTTAAAAAAATAATTTAATCATTTTTTAAAATTGATTATTTTTTAATTAAAATGATTATTTATGGTAAAAAAAGTTATTTAAAAAGTAAATAAAAATAATCCATAATAAAATTGTAAATACTATTTTGTATTTTTTTTATAATTATAATAATAATAGTAATAATAATTATATTAGTATTGTTAATATTGTATGTCTTTCCACTGATCTATAATAATTTTTGTGGTGGATGAAGGAGCGGTTAATGATTTCAATTGTAGGACTATGTTTCTGTATCTCATTCTCTCTAATGAATATCCTCAAAACTCTTTCCGTTTAGAGTTTCGTGCATCTTTTGTTCTTCGAACCGATTGGAGTTCGTGGAATTTGTATTACATGAGTTACTGTATCACAACGTCAATTAAAAAAGTCAGATAACTTTGTGATTTATGGCTAACATGCACTCATCTCTCGTAATATGAAAAAGTATTGAATGACAAATGAATGTATTTTATATAGTACGAACATGAAAAAGTATTCCATGTCCATGCCTTTGTTCAATTTTTCCGTTCCATGTATGATTTTGAGTTGGTCGAAATAATGTGCTCTGTGGAGAAACCTGGTGTCATTACATTATTCTTTCTGTTTTGATGTTTTGGTGTGAACCAAGTTTTTCCGGAAGATAGCTAGTTAAGTCATTTAATTGTAGGTTTGGAAGATGATATTGTTAGATAGGAATCAGCTTCATCTTTTTGTCATGTCATGTTAAATTAAATTTGGTGTAATGATGACTTGGCAGCGGAAAAAAATGGTTTTATTGTTTTCTTTTCTTCAAATTTTCAGATGGATGATCCTATCCACCTTGAGACGTTTAATCATGATTGCTCCAGTGGGCTTAAAGTTGACATTGCTGAGTTGAACAAAATACGTCCTCAGAATCTAGACTATTTCCTTGTGCTTGATTTGGAGGGTAGGGTTGAGATTCTTGAGTTTCCAGTTCTAATGATTAGTGCAAAAACATTGCAAGTTGAAGACATATTCCACAGGTTTTGATCTGCCACTTTATACCATATCTAACAGGTGCAGTGTTCAGTGATTGCCTGAGATATTCTGTTTTTCTTCTTGTTCTTTTATATAGTTCTAAAATGAATATAATTTGCATTCTTAGACTGTAATGTTTTTGTGGGTTCAACATCAAATTATACAAAGATATAATTAGGATGCTAGTTTTTTTAATAGTTTATTTATACCTTTAATGGAATTGTAGTCGCGAGGTTTGAACCCTTAAATGCAACAAGATGGCTTGTGAGCCATAAACTCAAGATATTAATATTTTTGGCTTCATAGGTTAGTTTCTCTTGAATGTAAAAATATAGTTTATATATGAAGACCGTTACTTTTTGTTTATCTTACAATTTACTTTTGTGTTGGTCCTTTAACAGGTTTGTGAGACCCTCAAAAATGAGTGAACGGAGAATAAACGAATACATTGCAAACAAATATGGGAAATTTGGAGTTCACAAGTATGCTGCTTAATCTGCCTTTAGTAATCTAGCCTGATTCATACTTTTGATCCACATACAATCTCTGTTTTCACTTTTGTTGCAACATATACAATCTGAAAAACAAATATATCCTCCAATTCCCCTTCCACGTGTATTTATTTGATAAATTGATAACTAATAGTAATTTTTATGGCTGCTGCTTATAGTAACATTTTTAGAGATTTCTGGTTTGAAATATCCTATAACTGGTGAACAATGAGTTAGACTGGTGAAAAGATAGCTGTTAGCCATTACAATGAAAATCATTTTACTGTATCAGTTACAAGGGATTATTACCTACTTCTGCTACCTACAGTGTCACTCACTATAGTCATACTGATTATTATTTTTTCAGAGTTTGGCATGACACAGCAATCCCATTTACGGAAGTTATTCAGCAATTTGGAGTTTGGTTGATGCAAAATCAGTTGTGGATGGGTGCAGAACTTAATCGAGCAGCATTTGTAACATGGTAAGTATCATTACTCATGGTTTAACTTTTGTATCTCTTTTGTTTTATTTCTAATGATGCATTGGTTTCTGCCCTGTATATCTGGAACTAGAATAACAGAATTTGTTCTTCTACATCAAAATCTTTTGCTTTTGCAGTGGAAATTGGGATTTGAAAACTAAGGTCCTTCAGCAATGTGAAGTGTCAAAGATAAAGCTTCCTCCATATTTTATGGAGTGGGTTAATCTCAAAGATGTCTATTTGAACTTTTATAATAGGAGGGTAAGTTCACTAAATGTTCAGAATTGGCAGAAGACCATAATAGAATCTATTCATTTTTCCGTCTAACAACAAAAGTTAGGGCAAATGCTTCAAAGGAAATTTTATCTCATTTTTGATAAAATGTTTGGTTAGGGCGGCAACTCTAGATAGGTGCTATTAAATTAATATCAACTTACGGTTTAGATTTTGAATTGTTAACCTAAGAAATTATGAAAATAACAATACCCCTTTGATTTAACTGAGCATGATTCATCTTAATTGAGACGGATTCAAGTTTTTTCTTTACCTTCATTTTTCTTAATCCTAATGTATAACTTATTGTTTGCTTTTCTTTATAACGGGTAACAGGCCACAGGAATGGTTACAATGATGAAGGAACTGCAAATACCATTGATGGGAAGTCATCATCTTGGCATTGATGACAGTATGAACATAGCAAGAGTACTGCAACGCATGCTTCTTGATGGTGCACTCATTCAGGTTACGGCAAGAAGGAATCCTAATTCTCTTCAGAAAGTCAGTTTTCTTTTCAAGAACCGTATTGTATAATGTCCTTTTCAATGATCTGTTTAACTTGTTTAATACTTTTAATCATGTAATTGATTCAATGATTAGATTATGGATTATAGTTTCAAAACTCTAGTTCATTCTTACTGACTCTTTGAACCCATTTAGATAAAAGATGAACTAAAAAATGATTCTAGAAGCAAATATGTGTATTTGAACTCAAATATTCATATGGATACATGTGTGTTACTTTAGTGATTCCTATGTCATGAAGAAAAATGCACAAATGTCCGGTTATAATGCATGTGCAACGTATCAAGATTTAGTGATTTTATATATCTATTTTGTATTTTTGAAATGGATGGATGGAATAAATTTTCTTGTGATGGACAACATGAATAATATAAATTGTTTTTTATGTCCTGCGTCTAGATGTTGTTAGTATGGTGGGTTTTAGAGCCTGAAAAACATCAATTAAAATGAGCTACGTACTTCTTTACATGATATTGTAGTACGAACTAATTCACCTTTATTCTCTGTTTCTTTTGATCATCTAAGATTTTACTGGGATTTTCACAATTTCTTTTTGTTGGTTTACAAAAAAATACAAGATCTCATAACATTTTATTTAAATTTTGTTGAAATGAGAAATCTCACATCATAACTGTCAAAATGGGATACAACCTACGAGTCAATCCGTCCACTGTGAGTTCGGACCGGGTTGGATTGAAAAAAAATACATTTTTCTTATGCGGGCTAATTTTCAACCCGATTCATTTAAATCCGGTTCATTCGAGTTGAATCCGTGGTGAGCTGGATTGATCCACCAAATTTTATTTTTATTAATTTATTATTTTATAAAATCTTAAAAAATATCATCCATTGCATCTTGAAAAGATTGTAATTCTTTTATTCTAAAAAAGTTGTTATTAAGTGAGCTAGTGAGTCAACCCGTTTAATTCACAATCCGTGGTAGGTCGAGCCGGGTGGCTCGTTTTGACATAATTGATTTTTTTTTTGTTTTCTAATTTATTTTGTATTTAATTTTTAAAACTATTAATAAAATAAATTTAATTTTTTTAAAATTAAAATATCAAATTAAAAATATTAATAATTAGTGTTTTTAATTCATAAATGCAATGATGATGAAAAAAATGCAAACATTAATTTGTATTTTAACTAAAAACCACAAATAGTAACAATAAGAATACAACATTAAATTCATTTATATTATTATTAAATCGTTCTTAAATATTCCAAATCCATTGAAGTTAATGATGAAGATTTATTTTATGCATATAACATATGGTTTGAATGTACTTAACAAAATCGAGAGGAGCATTACGAGATATGTCAATATCTGAAGTCTTTTTATAATAACGTTAAAAATACTTGTATCTTGTTTATCTACAATAATCATGTATGGAATATAATGCATGCCAACATGATCTTGAGCATGGCATCTAAGTGCCAATTCTGGAGAGAGAGTACCCAAAGGGAGCAATACGAGAGAGAGGGTTCAAAGTGTAGAATGTGAGGAGGGTTCAAAGCGAGAGAGTGGAATTTCAATTTCAACATATTTTTGTGAATATTTCAAATTCAGTACCTTTTATTTATTTAAAATATATTCTAAAAATTATTAAATTTTAATTTCTTTGTCATCCAAATAATTCATTTCTTCTCTAAAAAAATTACAAATCATTTCCTTTAATTACCTTGTCCAAGCATACTACATACTACAAGAACATTTATTAAATATTGATTCCTCATATACATAAATTGTGAAATCCTGAAAATGAGTCAGCAATTTTGTGGACACTTGGCTGCAAAGGAGAGGAGGAATATTGGAAACTTAAAAACCCATTTATAATTGAAAAATAAAATCTAAAATTTTGGCACTTATTTATTCCTGAAACAGCCAACATTTCTTACGCTTCCTCTTACATTCTCAACTCCTCCACTCTCATCAACTCTCTTTGCAAAATCTTCAAATTCCCTACACTAACCCATTTAAAAATTTCTACTATNTAGTGACCTAAATCATTTGAANTCCAGGATTCCAGAGCTGCACACATTTTCTTCCAATTCGGAAAAAAACAAAAGGGGTAAGCTATTTTTCCCTCTTCTTCTTCATTCTAAGTTTCGAAACATGCAATCTATGGGTTGCATGTGTTCTAGACATATACACTCTTTAGTTTCTAGATAAATTTCAACTCTGAAAACTTTTCTGATCACAATTCGGTGATCCATAGGTTTGGGGAAAAGTTCTGTGGGCGTAAGACATTTAGAGCAAAAACGTGGTACTAGGCTGTGAAAAGCTTTCAGGTAAGGGGAGCTAGTTCTATTTTTGATTTTAGTTGTATGATGTGAATGCATGATAATTTTGGAATGGTATGTTGTTGGAGACATGAAATGAGTTTTAGTGACTTGAAATGCATGTATGCGTGTGTTTGATACATGAATTTCGTGTGTGATGATAGTGTGCTGTTTTGGAAGGGTTTAGATTGATTAATTATGTATGTTGGAACTTCTTTGGTGTGGGAAATCTGTTGTGGTATTGTTAGGAAGGAAAAATCAAGTGTATTAGGGTCACTTTTTGGTCATTTTAGAGGAAGTGAGGTAGTGATTTTGAGCAAATGAGGTCTATCACGTTTTTGGGCTGTTGGGACAGTTTCACCCACTGTATTGTGACTTGTTTGAGTCACTAAATTGGTCAAGATAGGTGCAAAGTGGTAAGATTGGGTTTTGGGTCCCTAAGTTGGGTAAAATTGGTGTTTTAGAGTTAGAAAGGAAGTGTGGTGGTCAAATTTAGAGTTAGGCATTCTTGGTGATCCTAGTTAGTTTAGGTAACTTAGGTAGGTCATGTGTGACTTAGTAGGCATGTTTAAATGGTTAAAAATCAACTCCAAGTTGTAGAATTGAATTTAGACCTCTAGGTTGATAAAATTGAAGTTGTAGAACCTAAATCATTGCATAAACACTTTATAATAATGTTAAAAAGGATTAGAATGGTTTAGGTAAGTTTATTTTAGCATGAAAGTTGACTTATGGGTTGTAGAAGTTCACCAAAAGGATTAGAATTGAAAAAAAGGGGTAGAATTGCGCAATTATGCAGAAAAATCTACATAATTCTCGCTTGGGCGCCCCTAAAGGGGCGCTTGGGCGCCATTTCTGTTGTCATGTTTGTTTTTGATAGTTTGTGGGGTTCTAGACGTCCGTTTTGGACGTTCTTTAGGTCGTTCTGGGGGTTTTTGACCCTTCCGGAACCATTGGTGAGGGTCTCAAGGCTGTTTGAATTACTTAAGTATAGGTAATTATAGTTGATAAAGAAATGGGTATTAATAAATGATGTTTCTTTGAAGATATGTACTGTAAGAGTTATATATGTTTATTTTGCTTCTGAATGAGATTGTATGATTGATTGGATGAGGTTGGTGAAGTGAAACAAGATTGGTGATATGGATTATGAACTTTGAGAATTTTCTAAGATCTCTAGGTGAGATCACTTTAGTGTATGAATGAATATTGAGGCTCCTTCAAGGGAGGTTATCCCTAATACTCTGACGGTCTTTCATTCTCAAATAGAGAGGATTGACGCGGGTGGTGAGAGTAGTGGGAAGTCCTAGGGTAGACGCTTCCACTGTAGGTCTATTCCGCGGTAACNGACTCGCCTTGTGTGTNGTCGGGTGAAACCCCTCGGCAATGGCTTTGCAAAGCAGTAGAGTCCACCACAAGTGCAACACCTGCCCAAGATCAATATTCATTCCTAGTCCGGACGAGTCTAGGTCAATTAGGAAATTATATGTTTGATTTGTGGTTGTTTATATACG
>NC_028352.1:17871634-17962501 GCF_000741045.1 Vigna radiata var. radiata | reverse complement strand
CTTTTATATTTTGAAAGACTTTACGATTGAGTAAAGCTTTTGAATTACTCATTTTATGGATGACTGTATATATTTATACTAGTACCATATCACTCTTACTGCTTTCTAGTATTACATTTGTGCTTGCCATGCTTATATACTTGCTATATAATTTTGGGATGTTACATAAATAGTTTGGCCTTATGCATTATATTAAAACAATTAATATGATAAGATTCATATGAAAAACTAATCCTAAGAATCACTTTCCTGATTTTTTTTCTTAAAATTCTAAAGGCATGTTATATACATTATTTCATAATTCAGGCTTTAAGAACACAACAAATTATGATAGTAAAATTTATCCTAGCAATTTACTATCTTAAAATGATTTTAATCAAAATCAAATATCAAGATCATCTCCCACATCTCTCCTTATATTATTCTCAGATAAAAAAAAATCACGATTTTATCACAGATAATTATATTACCTACATAAAATAGAAGATAATAACTTATTCTCATTTGTAATTATGAAAGAAAATACATTTAATTTGATAACAGTGACACATGTAAGACCGAATATAACATGTAAAAATCTTCTAATAACAACTTCCACATGTTCTAATCTTTAGCCTCACACCTTCAAGCTGGTGTGTCTTACATTCTCGTCTCCTAAAGATCCATATGGAGTATACCTACAAAAGTCATTCTAATATTCAAGTTAGTCAAGTACGTCAGATAGTAATCAATGCTGTAATGATAAGATGTAATTAATTTATCTCATATACAATGCTATTTATATTATGTTTATGGACTTTTTCCTAGATAGGTTTGATCTACATACCTAATTACTTTGATTAACCTGGTTAATACGTTTTAACCATTACTTTGACTTAATCATAAATAAGCATATTTGTAGGTCGACATGTTGTCGCTTTGCTCGAGTATATTTAGGTTAAAAGCACTTTGCCCTAGGTGTTGGATGTTCTCAGGTATACATATTAATAAAAGACTATCTCTTGAACATATATGAGAAGAACTTAAGGAAGGTAATTCAAAGGATCTATGACAAGGTCAGAGATAAAAACACGTCTCTTGGAATGTTATAATGTTTCATGAAAGAAGGAACTAAAAGAACATGAAGATGATAAGCAAAATTGAAGAATAATTTAGGAAAATAAATAAAGTATAATTTTCTTTTAATTTAATAGAATGTTAAATTCACTAATTGAGCCAGTTTGTGTTCCATGGGCGAGCGGGCATCACTAGGCGAAAGTCTGCGTTTGTAATTTTTGTTTTTTTTTTGTTACTTTTATGTGTTTTAGGCTTTAGACTTTGATGGAGATTGCTTTGAGGATGCTCCTTAAACAAAACATGATCTTCCAAGTAGGTTGATGAAGCTTCTTCAAAGGATGAACGCCATATAACCAATGATAGTAGCAGAAACAAATAAAGATGAAGAGATGAAGATGTTGGTATTGAATGGTCTTGGTAGATGTCCTTCTAGGAGGTGAGGCCAACCATGAAGGAGAAGGTATGAAGCGGTCTAGAAGAAGACATTTCATAAGGTGAGAACTAAGGAAGAGAAGACTTGCAATTTTAGCAAAATAACTTTACATTTAACTAAGTTCTAAAAATTACAAGAGAGTTACCTCTGTTGGGTACAAACAAAGTCTCACATCGGATAAAATAAGAGATGGACATGAGTTTATATACACATAAGATACCTCCATTGGTAAGAGGCCTTTTGGAGTGGTACCAAAAGTAAATCCGTGAGGGCTTGACCCAAAGTGGACAATATCTTACCAGTGTGGAGATCTATGTGTTGAACCTCCCTACAAATGGTATCAGAGCCCATGGTTCAGGTCTAGAGACCGGGCTCAAATGGGTACGACCCTCCATGATAAGGTGAAGCCTTAGTAGGTGGCTGGTGGCAGATAGCCAGATAGATCATGAGAGATAGAGAGCAAGAAATGATTAATGTTTGAACATGGATTGTGAAAGAGAAGTGATGACCATGGTGTACTCGAGGATAAGAAAAGACTTCCGTTATAGGGGAGGTGGAGAACTGTAGTCCTTTGTTTGAGGGGAGGATGTTGGGTACAAACAAAGTCTCACATCAGATAAAATAAGAGATGGACATGAGTTTATATACACATAAGATACCTCCATTGGTAAGAGGCCTTTTGGAGTGGTACCAAAAGTAAATTCGTGACGGCTTGACCTAAAGCGGACAATATCTTACCAGTATGGAGATTTATGCGTGTGTTGAACCTCCCTACAACCTCTCCTTTCATAGGTGAAGGAGAGAGTTAGAGTACAAAAGAAGAGTCTAAGGCATTTTAATGGAGGAGCAAGCATTTTAATGGAGNAGCCTAAACATTAATGAGGAAGAGCCTTTAACTAACTAGCCTAGCATTTAATGCCAAAAGCTCATGAGGAAGAGCCTTTAACTAACTAGCCTAGCATTTAATGCCAAAAGCTCCTTGTAACTAACTCCTTGCAAAATCCATTTTTAACTCATTTCTGACCCTTTAGGCACCACTTCTTTTCTAAGGTCTTATTGGTGCATTCTTCTCTACTTTAAAGGAATCAATCCCTCTAAACAAGACTAAACAAAGTTTCTTAGCCAAACACAAGGCCTTATTAAGCTATACTACATATTTACAAAAAAGTGTTCAAGATAAAAGAAGAAGACTAAAAATGTGATCTTCTAAAAACTAAAATTTGTTGTTTTTTTGTTTTTCAAGTCTCGTAAAGGTGTAAAAAAAATCACAATTAATTAAAAAAATATTAATGTCATATATTGACAAAATTTGACGTTAATTTAATATCGAATTTTTTTAATTTGAAAGGAAGAAATTAGAGTGATTCGTCACCATATGGTTCATGTTAATGATTTGGCTAGAGCACATATCTTCCTGTTGGAGATCCTAATCCCAAATATGGAAATATAACTATTCACCCTTCATTGTACCCATTGAAGAGATTGTTGAAATTATTTCAACCAAATTCCTAGAATTTCAAATACCATTTGTTGAGTAAGTACTATTCTCCTTGCACAAAGTCAAGTTTTCACAACATTTCTGCTTACTTAGTGAAAATCTGTCTAAATGAAAATGTTATTTTTAAGAGAATGAGAAAAGAAAATTTTGGTCGTACACTGTGATACCAAGAGCATAAAAAATAGTTAATTTATTGGTACCATTTAATTTTATTATTGCATGATATCAGGATCATAGGACTTTTGTTTGATTACTCTCTATGTGGTGGGGTATTTCTATGCTTTTATTCTATTTTTCATAATTATAATGTAGAGAAAGCGTTTCTTCCACAAATGTTTCATCACAAATGCACAACTATTGAATTGTAGTGACATTGCGTTACAGTTTTTTGTTTAACTGGTAAAAAAATCACAATTTAATTCATTAGGCTTGCAGTAGCTAGTGTTCTGTTACCTTCCTCAATAGGCTTGTGTAAGGAGGTTCGTAGGGATGAGGTTTAGAGGGATGATATTCAATTATTGTACTCCATTTTCTTGGTAACTTGGGTGAAAGTTATTATTTTTGTTGTATTTTTGTTTTGTATGTAGTGGTGAATGTTTTTAAGAAACTTAAAATATTATGGAAATTACTAATGGTGTATTCTCTAAGTTGATAATCCATTACTAATCTTCTCAACTTGTTTATTGTAACATGTGTGATGGTTCATCAATTATTTTAGTTTTCTTTGATGTTTCTAAACCCGTTTTCATCAAATTGATAGCACTGTTACCTACGTTGATTTTTCATATCTAATTATCTACGAATTTTTTATGTAATTACCTATAGATTTTAATTACGATTTTTTTTATATGTAATTACTTACCGATTTAATATATAGATTTTTGCGTATATAATTATCTATAGATTTTTTCGTATGTAATTATCTATAAATTTTTTCGTATGTAACTTACCTACAACTATTTTACCTATGATTTTTTATTCGTGTTATCTCAAGCAAAGCCTTTTTTAAAGAATACATTGCCTAATCAATGACTGCTAAATGATACAGCCTTTGAAAAAACATCTAATGTCTATAGCATATGATGATTATACATGCTCTATGTTTTACCAAACGATGCATAAATGAATGACATGAAAAATGATAAAATGTCTTGAACACAATATAATCTAACGGTTATCTACGTTCAAAACATTTAATGCATGTATGATAAAGTACTTCGATGTTTGTATACTTTATACTTGATATTTGTGTAGATCACTAAAGTAGAAAGATATGATCATAATTACTGCACCTAAGAAAAAGACATTGTGAGAGAAGAAAAACACTATGAAAGTGTTTCCCTTGAAGCCTTTTTGCTCAGTCACATCGTGTAAGTTCATTTTCGCTTAAGGCTATGACAAATTATGACCCCTACAAAGTATAATAAAGGTTGACTTTCCACCTAAAGGCGTACCTACTCTATTGAAGTCAACTTTCTTGTCTAACGATCATCTTTCAAGAAAATCTATACAAATGAAAGCTTGTAGAGAAGACTAGGAGAATGAGAACACAAGATAAGGATAACATAAGAAGAATATAATAGTGAATTGTGCTCATATATTGCCTGAAGATATATTTCTTTTGAGAGAAAAATCTTAGCAAATCAAAATATTATTTCTATTGCTTATATCCTGTGTTTGAGAGTTGACATTTGTACCTTTACTCTTAAAACTATTTGTGTTATAAATTCTGAGAGAATTAAAACACTTATCTAGACGTATTGTCTAAGCATGACCAGAAGTGGTTAGAATACTTTTAAACCAGGAGTGGTTAAACTTAGACTAGTCGTGTTGACTAGGTGAACTAGAAGTAGTAAAAATAGTTGTTGTAAACCTAGAAAGGTAAAACTCGTGTAATCTTTGTAAAAGATTAGTAAAACCCTTCTAGGAGTTCTTAAGGGAGAACTAAACATAGCTTAGATTGAGTGAACCAATATAAAAATTGTGCTTTATTGTTTTCTTTCTTTAAAAGCTTTTATAAAGCCTTTTTGAAACATCATAAAAAAACATATCTTTGTTTGTTAATCTTATGAAAACCCATATTAAATTCCATTTACAAAAAGTTTTAAAAACACTACTCGCCTCCCCTCTAGTGTTTTCTAGTGTTTTTTAGCACCACTTGAGTACTTGAGCCATGAAGAAAACTCACTCAAGAAGGTTTCCTCAAGCTCTAACCTGAAGCTCAAGCCATGAAAGAGTTATTCACAATTAAGTAACTTCAGGCAGTTCTAGCCCACAACTTCACAGCTTAAGCCATAGAGGAAATTCACTAAGGGAGGAAACCTCAACGCTAGAGTTGTGGATCACCGCTTGAGCCATCCTGCGAAAGTATATAAATTACAAGCACCTTGGACAGATTTGGAGCGTGTGGAAAAATAGAAAGTGAAAGACTTCGGTCTAGAGTGATTTTAGAGAGAGACACTAGTGAGTCTTCTCACATATATCCTCTGTAATTTAGAGACATATCTTTATATTAGTAGGAGATGTTTTCTTCTTCTTTGTTTGTACTTCTTCCATCATTCATGAGGAGCTAAATCTCCCTTGTGTTGGAGCATGATGTAACAGATTTAAACTCTCTTGTATTCGATAAAACTTTTCATTTATGAATGTTTCCTTTGGTTTAAAGTTTGTTAATTGATTTATGCTTGTTGTTTGATGACTTGATCAATCATCTTATCTAACTAGCTTATTAAGATTAAGTGGAAGCTAGTCTTAATTTGTGGTTCAATCAGTTTTCTTATGGGCTTCTGGATGCTAGCAATAGATCTAGAGTGTGCAACTAATGGAGTCTTAATCGTAATGCAGGTCAATTGTATGCAATTACTAACAGGTTTCACACTAGACAGTAGGCAACATAGTAGGCTCTAAGTATCAGGAATTGATCTAAAGTTACCATAAAGAGTACTCCGATAACTTGATCATCTGAGGCTTCATATTTAGAGGTGGATTTGGTACAAGAGAGGAGAAATTTGTGAAGTCAAGCTTCAACACAGTTCAATCACAAAAATTACTCTTTTGATAACTTAAATCATATTCTAAAATTCATTTTACAACACTCTCAATTTCCACACTCACATTTCTTACACATAATGGGTTTATCACATATCAAACTAGTTAAAACTTTGTTATTTTTGTCAAATCCTTTGGATACAACTCTTATTTACTAAAACAACCCAATAAATATACTTGCTAGTATAATTTGAGTTGTAACACCAACGCGAGCAATGTCGAAATTACCTCCTTCACAAAGAAGTGCTTACGACAAGAGTGTTATTGGAGGTGAACAAAGGGGTAATAAGAACGCAAACATCACATATATGAATGAAGAGGCAGAGGAAGCAAATAAGAGAATGAATGGCAACAGTGTTGGGCATGAGGTTGGGCTAAAACATGAAGCTTACCGACTATATCTATGTTGGTTTTAGAACCGACTATACAATTTTCACTAAAGTTGTCATTATCCTATTTGTGGTGTTCATAATAATGTTTTTTTTTAAAATACAATTTGGTACGTCTTTTTCAAACACAAATCACCTATTTATATTTCTCATTCCTTTTGAAATTTATTCCAAAATAAAAATTTTAAAAAAAGTTACATAATGATTACAATAACTATCTAAAATCGCCTACGTTCACATCAGTTAAGCTCACGCTTACAACAATTACTTCTACTTGATGGGAAAAACAATAACAACCAAAAATACCAAAGTACGTGATTCCCAATACTTGCGAAAATCTATGAGTAACAATAATAGAAAAAATAATAACACAAGAGAATATTTTTGTCGTGGGATAACCCTTTCAATGTAAGAAGTGAAAACTCACTCCCACAAACCAATAAATCAAACTCCATTAAAATCAAATATAAGCACAAGAGAGTCAAATAAAAAAACACAAACAAATACCTATAACCATTCAATACAACAAAGTAATAATACTCTCAAATATGAAAAGCAAAGAAAAAGAAACCTAAAATAAAGCAATCGTTCGAAACTAATTGTTCTTACTATAAACTTCAAATTGACAATCTTCTTCCAAAAGGTTTCCACTTACACACTCTCTCCTTTTTTGTTCTTACTTTTTGTTTTACCTTAAAAAAGTCTCTTCAATTAAGATTAATAGTAAGACAAAGTGGACTTAACTAGATTAGACTATTTAGATACATATTGAGAGCCTAATCCAATATCATTCAACATCTCCTTGTATTCATGTAACTTTTCGTTTGATCTTGTTCTGTGAATGCTTCTTTTAATAAACTTTTAGTTTTCATCTTTCTCTATCATCTCCTAAGTCCTGAACTACCTCTCCTTAACTTACAATTTTTCGATATTCTTTCTATGTAACCATCCATTCATGGATTTTATTTCTTTCGATTTCTTTAGTTCGACTTTTTTTTTGCTACCAATATGAATTATAGTACGTCAAGTATTTTTATATTTATATAATTTTTCTGACAAAAAAAGGGTAAGAAGGTAACAAAAGCAACGCAGAGATGGTTAAGGGAAGGTTATCAAATTGCTTTTCTGTTTCAGTTTTTTTTTTCTCTTGGAAAAAGGCAATCTTGGTCTGCATGTCACAATGTGACACATGCACATGGATTTTATACAACATTTCTTGACTTAAACAAAAATGTAAATTAACGAATTCTAATACTTTTTTGGATTCTGGCGCATAAGAAAAAGAAAAATGTACAAACCACAAAAAGTTTGTCATATTTTAGGAAAAATTTCTTTTAATAACATTTTTTTAATAATTTTTTGACAACGTATACGTGACAATTTGTGATTGGTCCGTTTTAAATATTTTTTAAACATAAATTCAAATAGACCAATAAAATGATAACACGTGTCCCGTTGTCAAAAAAGTTGTCAAAAAGTGTTGTCAAAATATCATTCTCCCATATTTTATGCCCTTTTCTCATGCAAGCCTGACCCATAATTTGCACCCATGAAGTAAGCATACAGCTCCTCAACCTGCATAACCTCACCACTTTGCCAACACTCATGATCATCAAGCACCACACCAGAACTCCCTCCCTCTTCCAAAGAAGTCGAAAACTCACAGCAAGAACCATTATTATTATTATTATTATTGCTATTTTTTCCACCTTTGACAACATCACCAATTAGCAGCATCTCTTGGGCTTTCTTGAGCTCAGATTTGAGCCTTTCGACATCTTTCTCGAGCTGCTTCTTTTCGGCCATGACATTCTCAAGCTTTGCCTGAAGCACACCATGGTCCATCTCAAGGCTCTGAGTCTTCCAGCGTGCCCTTTTGTTCTGGTACCAAATGGCAACTTGTCTTGGAGGAACAGCAAGTTGGTTTGCAAGGTGGAACTTCTGCTCCGGCTCAAGCTTCATGTTGGAAGCAAAGCATTTCTCAAGGATGGTAACCTGCTCCTCGGTTAACCTCTTCTTGTTGTGTTTTGCTCTCTGGTGACCATGTTCCTGCTGGGTCTTGAAGGAGAAGATGAGATCCCCCATTTGATTCCGTGAAACTTTGGAACAATGAGATCAATTGGTGTGTTCTTCGTAAGGGAAAGTAGAGTGCTGGTTGTTTTATAAGGCTTTTTAGCTTGAGACACATCAAGAGCCCCACTGAACTCAGTGACACAGAGCTTTTAGTCTTTGCATATACTACGCTATGGCTGGCAAACATGAATTGTCTACATGCATATATAGGATTAAAACCACTTGTCCCGTTTCTTGTTCCCTTGTTTTTCCCTCCGATAAAAAAAAAAAAGACATCCCATGAGTAATAGTTTTTTTCATTCAAGTGTGTTTATGTCACGTTACTTGACGTCTAAAGGTGTGTTTACTTGGGGTGATTGGGGGAGAGTGATTGAGTGGATTTGAGGGAATTTTAGGGTAATTTTTTTTGTTGTTTATTTAAGTGAATTTGGAGATAAACGAGAGTGAATTTTGAAGTAAAGTTTGTGAGAATTGGTGTAGGATTTAGTTTATATGACAAATTAAAAAAATTTACTTCAAAATTCACACTCATTTATCTCTAAATTCATTCAAATAAATAACTTTCAAATTCACTCAAATAAATAACAAAAAAAAATTATTCTAAAATCTTCTCAAATCCACTCAATCACTCTCTCCTAGTCACTACCAAGTGAACATAAGAAATAATTAAGTACAATTTTAATAATGTAAATAAAAGTTTGCACCATCACTTTACATGTCATCAAATAATATAAAAGAATTGTATATTATTTTAGTTGCTAACACCATTAACATTTGACTTTATTTAAAAAAAAAATTGAAAAAGGATGAATCTGGTGACAGGATTGGGGCAATGTTACCCTATCCTCTAATAAGAAGCTCTACCACAAAATATACATATAATGTGATAATAAAAATAAAAGAACAATGCTAAATAATAAATGTTTGTGAAGGGAAAGTAAGTCACCAGTCATCCTAAAAAAAAAAAACAAATTTTAGAGATCAAAATATTTAATCACTATATTAACTAAATTAGTACTATTTTATAAACTAAAAATTATTAGTATTTAAAATAATTTATATTATAAATAAAAATTATAATTAATTCGTAAATAATAATATAAATTGGTTTCTAAAATTAGTTAACACATGACTACCAAAAAATTAATGATTAAATTAGGAATGTTGGAGACTAATTTAGACTTTAATTCATAAATTAATTATAATTTTTTATTCATAATAGAGATTATTTTAAAATTTATAATTTTTTTTATAAATTGATATCTAAATTAAATTATTTTTAATTTTTAAAATTTATTGTTATTTAATGATTTTATAGTAAAAAAAAAGTAGAAATAAGTGATTTGATCAATCACATAAAAAAATATTAAAGGTTGACCAAATTTTGAGTTAAAGAAAAGCAAACAGAAATACATTAAAAAGTTAGGTAATTATAAGTGCTACCAAAGAAAAAGTAAATATAGAAATAATTTGTTTTCTTTATACTAAATTTTTCTTTTTTTTTCTATATATAAAAATATAAAAAAGAAAGGAAAGAGCAGAAATTACTTTTATATATGTTTTTTTCCCAAGTTTCAATAGTAACTTTTCCTATTAATTTAAAATTAAAAATTTAAACATATTATCGAATCCTGCTAAAGATCCTAGGTAATCTTTAGAACAGTATATATGTCTGATAAGATTGGATGAGACAAAGGTAGAAATAGTGATTATTAATGATTTATTTGCATGAAGTTGTGATATAGAGGTTGTCTGGTTGAACTTAAACAAAGCTAATCTTAAATTTAATTGGAAAGATGGGAATGATTAATGAGATACTGTATATGTTAAGTGAATTATGAGAGGGTGTGTCGTTTGGAAGGTGACAAGATATTCCCCACCCATGCATAAAAGAATTGTGGGTGAGGCCTAAGTTCATGCATCCTTGGATCTCACACTGCTTTACACACAATCATGAACTTCCAACCCTTCACTGAATCTGTTTGAAGAAGTGGATGCCTCATAGCCTCACTTCCTATCCTAAGTGCATGAACTTATAGCTCTTGCCCTCATGCAAGTGAACATGCCACGCCAATGCCAGTTGCATTGATAGTGAAAGTGAAAATTATAATAACTTTCCAAGGGCCTTATTACACATTTTACAATAGTATCTTGTCCCAACTATAAACTTTTTATTTGGCAGTGTCCTCAGTTACCTTATCCTGTTATACTTTTATATATCTCTATTGGAAGGTTTAACACACATAAACCTTCACAGATAATAAGATATTGTTCGTTTTAGATCAAGCCCTCACGGGTTTGCTTTTGGTGCCACTTCAAAAAATCTCTTATCATTGAAGGTATTTATGTGTATACAAACCTTTGATCAGTCTTTCTTTTACTCGATATGCGACTTTCTTTACACTCCAACAAAATTTCTTCGATAACATATGGTTGAAAATCTAAGTATAAATCTAAATCCCACATTAAATAGAAATAAAAAAGTAAAATAATATATAAAGATAAAAAACTCATTAACTTATTATCTTAAAGTAAAGTTTTGAATAAAATTGAAATAAAATAGAATCAATATTTTCTTATTAATTATAAAAAGATTTACACTCTAAAGATACTAAATTGTGTGCTACGGTTACATGTTTTCTTAGATAATCATAAAAGAATATGCTTTAATAATAAAATTTTTATTCATTAGATATTATCTTTTCCTTTTTTTTTCTTAAAAAATATAATTTTTTTATAATCATTTTACTTTTTAAATTGTGTAAAATAAATAAATGTACCATTCTACTGTTACTCGTAATCATATTAGTGAGAGAAAAAGTTTTTTCTTTTTTCATGTTCTTACTTTGATGCAATTAAATTTTGACCTTGCTGGACACTATAAAAACTATACTCTTCCGCTAAATTCGGTCACGTAATATTTCTAATATGTGATCGATGCGACGACAAGACCTTGAGTTAAATATAGATTTTTATATTTTTTATTTATTTTGGATTTCATAATTTCTTTTGTATTTCTTTGGTTTAGGTTTTTCTATATATATATATTCCTTTATTTTAGATTTAATTTCGAAAATTTGTTGATTATATTATTTGTAAGCACTCAATCCAAAATAGTGAAGATTCAAAAAAATCATCTAGAAGAGGTTTAATTTTTAAGCATAAAGTTCATATTTTCCCAACCTAAATTCATTAATATATTAAATTATCATTATTTATTTATATTGTTATTATCTTATATTAAGTTCATATTGTTATTAATATATTTGGGCAGCTTGTTCAATCCATTATTTGAATCAATTAACAATAATATGTTAGGGTTAACTGTGGTTCTCCGGTCGTCCCTGTCCCTAATGCACTCCCCTTTCGTTTCTCTTATGGATTCCTCACTCCGGTGACTTACCGCCACACGCAGGTACTCACTCACAACTCCCTGACTACAAAGAACTGAATTAATTTCCTATATTCTTTCTGAGAGAAACACTGAAGATATATACATTCTAACCCTTTCATCCAAGGGTTCAGTTTCTGTTTTATCAAACAGACTTAAAACCTTACAGAACTAACTCTATTATTACAAATGTCCCGCCCATCGAACCGGGACTTGACCCCTCATGGCCCTATACGACTGCAACCACTGAAAGTCTGGAAATTGGAGCTGTCTTTTGTGTAGCTCTCTCCATACGGCTTCTTCCGGATTAGTTTCTTTCCACTTCTGTTCCTGTTTATTGTTCTCCTTCATTCTTCTTGCGAAAACAGCAAAGGTTGAGAAACAAATTGGCCTTCACTTTCAACGAACGGTAGTTGTGTGGAGACAGGTTTGTTCCCATGGTTCTTTTAGTACGGACACATGGATAACATTGTGAATTTTAGCTTTAGGAGGCAAGTCGAGTTTAAAAGCAACATTTCCATTCATTTCTAAAACTCTGTAAGGACCATAAAACTTTGCAGCTAATTTATCGAAGTTAGTATTAGATGAGGAATTTTTCTTGGAAGGGTTGAATCTTCAAATATGCCAAATCCCCCACTTGATATTGTTTATTCATTCTCTTGAAATCAGCATACCACTTCATTCGTGCCTGAGCCTTGACCAGATTTGTTTGCAAAATATGTGAAATCTCCTCCCTCGTGTTAATCGTATGTCTGGCAGCTTCCACCAGAGTCATTCTGTGGTATAACCGTTTGTAGGGAAGGAGGATAACTATAGAGGGCTCTAAAGGAGTCAACTGAGTGGCTGTATGAAATTCAGTAATATACTAAAGTTCTACCAAGGATAAAATTTAAGATCATTTGACTTGAAAAGAGAATGAATTTCATTATTATCTTTCATATCTATTACATTCTCGTTACCTCTATGTATAACAATCTAATCTTCTAAAAAAGGGAAATAAGAAAATAATATACTGAAAAATAATCTATCTCTATTTATAACAATCTAATCTTCTAAAAAAGAGAAATAAGGAAACAATATACTGAAAAATAATCTAGAACATCCTACAAATATTTTCTCTAATTAAGAAGATTTTACTCTAATTACAACATTCCCCCTCAAGTTGTTAAATGAATATCAATTATTCCTAACTTACCTACAAGATCTTGAAATCTACCCAGAGGGAGCCCTTTTGTAAAAATATATGCTATCTGGAGTTATGTAGGAATGTTGTAATCATAAAACTTTTGTCTGAATTATCTTTGATGAAATGTATGTTAATCTCAATGTATTTGGTCCTGTCATGTTATACTAGATTATGGGCAATGCTCATGGAAGACTTATTGTCACAGTGTAGTTGCATAGGATTGTCGACCTTGACTTTAAGGTCATCAAAAATTATTTTCATCCAGAGTCATTCACACATTCCTTGAGTAAGAGCTCGGAATTTAACTTCTGCACTAGAACGATATTCTCTATCTTGCTTTTTGCTCCTCCATGTTACCAAACTATTTCCAAGAAATACACAATATTCAAAAGTAGATTTTCTGTCAGTAATAAAACTTGCATAGTCAGCATTAGTATATATTTTCATAGTCAATGTCCTCCCTTTTGAATAATAGCCCTTTTCCTGGACTTGACTTCAAGTATTGAAGAATTTATCAACTGCTTGCATTTTACTCTCTCTTGGATCATGCATAAATTGGCTCACTACACTAACTGTATAAGCAATGTATGTGATAGATAAATCAGTTTTCCTACCAGTCTTTGATATTGGGGCTCTTCACTTCCAATTTTGTGATTTTGTTCTATAAGAAAGGTTGAGGTTCTACATCCCAACTTTCCTGTTTCTTTGAGGAGATCAAGTACATATTTCCTTTGGGAGATGACAATTTCGTTCTTGGAGTGAGCAACCTCTATTCCAAGAAAATATTTGAGTTTTCCTAGGTCTTCATTTCAAATTTGGTTGCCAATTTTTCTTGTAACAGTAATTTTTTTGTTTCATCATCTCCTGCAATAATCATATCATCCACATAGACAAGCAATAGAGTGAGTTTATCCGTATAAGAGTGTTTTATAAATAGAGTATGATCTCCTTGGCTTTGTATGTATCCCAAGGAACCGTAAATCTTCCAAACCATGCTCTTGGGGATTACTTAAGACCATACAATGCTTTCTTTAGGAGACATACTTTGTTTCTTTCATTTTTCATTTCAAAACCTGGGGGAATCTCCATGTACACTTCCTCTTCTAGATTTCATGAAGGAAGGCATTTTTCACATCCAATTGGTGTAAGTTCCATCCAAAATGAGCAGCTAAAGCGAGAACAACTCGAACTGTATTCATCTTTGCCACTGGGACAAATGTCTCCTCATAGTCAATCCCATAAGTTTGGGTATATTCTTTTGCCACCAATCTAGCTTTATATCTTTCTATTGTCCCATCTGTCTCATGTTTCACTGTGAATATCCATCTACACCCTACTGCTTTCTTGTCTCTTGACTCATCAACAATCTCCCAAGTTGAATTTCATGCTAATGCATCATCTCTTCTTTCATGGCTTGATTCCAATGTTGAAGTTTCATGGCCTCCTAGATTGAGGTAGGAATTTTTGTGGCATTAATGGCAACAATAAAGCTTTTATGCATATCAAAGATATTATTAGTGCAAACATATTGAGAAATATGATATTTAGCACATGATCTTCTTTCCTTTCTCAATGTAATGGATAAATCCTTAGTAATACTTACCTTTTCATTGTTATCTTCAAGGATCCTTACCTCCGGATTAGACAATTTTTCTTGCTCGGGAGTCGAAGTGGGTTGCTTTCTTCTTTCATATTTTTTTCCAAAAAAATTGTCTTTTTCCTCTTTTTCCTCAGTGTGGACTATGGTAGCTTCATTGCTAAGGTCTTGGACATCTTGCAAAGACAAACATGGTAATGACAAGAAGGAGAGTTCATCCACTTTGAGTGCTTTCTCCCCCTAAAGTGGTGGACTGACATAAAAGGATTGTGATTCATGAAAGGTGACATCCATGGTGATAGAGACGCGACGAGTCTGAGAATGATAACATTTGTACCCTTTTTATTAGAAGGATACCGAAGAAAGACACATTTAAGAGCTTTGGGATCTAATTTATTATGCTTAGGATGATGAGAGTGAACATAAACAATACATCCAAATATTTGACTAGGTAGACTCGTTATTAGGGTATAAGAAGGAACAAAAGATAATAGAAACTCTATAGGACTAATGCCATTTAAGATACGGGTGGGTAACTTGTTGATGAGATATATGGTAGTTAACACAACATCAGAAATTTTTTGGAAAGTTCATGAACAATATCATTTATGACAAAAAATTGAGAAATTCATGATTCATATATTTAGCACCATTATCAGACCTTATTCTTTTGACATTTTTTCCAAATTGATTTTGGACAAGAAGGAAAAAATTAACAAAGATTTGGAAAATTTTGTATTTATTTTTCATAATCTATGTCCACGTGACACAGGTACAATCGTCATTAAAGGTAACAAACCATTTGGCTCCGAAAATAAATTCTAGGACAAGTCCCTAAACGTTATAATGAATTAAATCAAATGGAGAATTACTCTTTTTATTACTAATAGGATAAGATGCACAATGGTGTTTTGACAACTGAAAAATATCACATTTAAAAGACTCAACAAACTCCTTGGTAAACAAATGGGAAAGAAGGACTAAGATTGAATGAAGGATGCCCATGCTTTTTATGATGTAACCATATTTGGGAATTTGCCCACGTCTAAGATATAGCTTGTTGACTCATGATTTTGTTTTGCTGTCATCAAACTCCAATAGATACAATTCACTTTGTTCCTTAGCAGTTAAAATCGTCTTCCCTATGGTAAGGTCCTGAAAATCACAATAAGTTGAGAAAAATGTTACTAAACAATCTCAATTCTTTGATTTTTTGCACAGAGATAAAACTATTGGCTAATTGTGAAACATGTAAAACATCCTTTAATACAATAGATGAGTCCAAAATTATACTCAGAGCCACATATAGGTATATCCTGGCCATTCACAACTGTAATAAATTGTTCTCTATTTGTTTTACCGTATGAGTTAAAGGACACGCGAAAAGGTATCATATGATCAGTTACTCCTAAATCAGGAATCCAAATTACCATTGCTTTCAAGCGCTCGAGTTCTTTCTTATAAGCTTTCATATCAAGAGTCATAAATGATAGGATATTGCACAATGGTGGTGGAAATGGAGCTCCCAAGATCGGCAGCTCTAATACCAACTTGAAAAGAGAATGAATTTTATTATTATCATTCATATCTAATACATTCTCCTTACCTCTATTTGTAACAATCTAATCTTCTAAAAAGGGGAAATAAGAAAACAATATACTGAAAATTAATCTAGAAGATCCTACAAATATTTTCTCTAATTAGGAAGATTCTATGGATATTTTCTCTAATTAGGAAGATTTTCCTCTAATTACAACAATTTGTGAGGTGAATCTCTTGAAACACATCTTAGATAAACTTCAATAGATTCAAAGCTTCAGTTTGTCCATTTGTATGAGGATTTTACTCCAAAACGGACTCGTGGAAATTGAATCTTTATCTTAAATAATCTCTTCCAGACATCCAGGAAGCTTAGCAACGTTATCCATAAAGAGTTGTGACACTTTCACCACTCCATAGGCATGTGATAAAGGAAAAAAAAAATGAGCATACTCAGTTAGTCAATCAAGGATAACAGAAATAACAGTCATAAAATTTGATTTTGGAAGAGCAGTAATAAAATCCACATATAGATTTCCTAGCCCTATCAGGAATAGATAATGGTTGAAAATAATAAGAAGCAATTGAAGTAAAGGTTTATATTGTTAACATATATGACACTGTTGGAGCCACCTTTTGACTTCTTTTTTGCATACCTTTCCAGTAGAAGTGATCTCTAATCCTTTTATAAGTTAATTCTTATCCCGAATGACCTCCTGTAACGGACATGAAACTGTTAAAGGGTTTCAGTTTTCAATTCTTGTACACTAGTAACCACTAATTTTCCTTTCAGTTTAAGAACCTCAATATCAAAAGTATAACGTTTACATGGATGTTGGGTCATACTAATAGTATCCACAATCTTTTGTAATTTGTGATCCTCCTTCCAAGAATCCATAACCCTCTGAATCAATTATGATGTCAAGAAATTTGAAGCTAATGTACCTTGATATTCCTTTCTTGACAACACATCAGTTACCATTGTTTTTCCCTTTTTTATATTCAATTTGGAAGTCCTCCCTTTTGCTAAATAGTTGTTGGAGGTTACTCTAACAGATGCTTTTGGGCCTTATGATCAGTTTTGATAACAACACATGGTTTAAAAAATAATAGTCACCTTCATGGGTTCTTTTAAGGCCTAGTGATAACCTTTTTTAAGGCCTGATGGCTTTTGTGCTATGTGGAGTCCAACTGAACTGCTCTTTCTTCAGTAAGTCAGTTCGTGCTATCTTCCCGTAATTTCGAATAAATCTCCTATAATAGCCTGTAAGGCCTAAAAACCCTCTCAAGGCCTTGATGTTTTTCGGTATTGGCCACTCTAGCATGACTTCCACCTTGTCACTATCCATTTCCACCTCGATTCCTGATATCATATGGCCCAAATACCTAATTTGTTTCCTCCCAAATTCGCACTTCTTCTTGTTAGCAAAGAACTGTTGCTACCATAGTACAGTCAACACTTGTTTGAGATGCTCTTTATGGTCTTCCCATGTCTTACTATATATCAATATGTCATCAAAGAAGACTAAGATGTACTTCCTCATAGAAGGCCTTAGAATTATGTTCATCATGCATTGGAATGTGGCTGGGACATTGGATAAACCAAAGGCATTACCAGAAACTCATAATGGCCTTGGTGAGTGCAGAAGACTATTTTCTAGATGTCTTCCTCCTTCATTTGTATCCGGTGGTATCCAGCTCTTAAGTCCACCTTCGAAAAGTAGGTTGCCCTTGCAGCTCATCCAGAAGTTCTTCTATTACTGGTATAAGGAACTTATTAGGGATTGTGGCTCTGTTCAGTGCCCTGTAATCAATACAGAACCTCTAGCTTTCATCCCTCTTCTTCACCAAAATAATTGGGTTGGAGTAGAGGCTGTTACTAGGTCTGATGATTCCCATTCCCAACATCTCTGCCACTTGCTTTCCTATTTCCGACTTCAACACGTGTGGGTACCTATAGGGCCTTACATTGACCGAATCCACCCCTCCTTAATGGGAATCTTGTGATCTAAATGTCTTCTAGGAGGAAGACTTGTAGGTTCTTTGAAAATCTCATCATATTCTCCCAAAACCTCCTCTAATTCTACTGCCTGGCCGTGGGTTGATTGTGCCACTCCTTTACTTCCTTCTAATTGCCCCAAACCACATACCAGTGTGACAACTTCTATTTCTGTCTCCTTCAGCAATGCCTCTAAAGATGCTACTTTTCTTATTAGTGTAGGATCTCCTTTGATCACTACCTTCTCATTTTTCTGGCCAAATTTTGTGGTTAGGTCTCTCCAATTGATCTTGACCTCCCCGAATGAGGCTAACCAGGCCACCACCAAAATGAGATGCACTACTCCCAATTCGAATAGGTAAAATCTCTCCTTGATTTCTAACCCTTCCAACTACAAGGGTATGTCACTACAACACCCCTGGGTGGTTTTCCTCTGCCCATCCCCCAAGCAAACTTTATAGGAAGGTGTTTCTTCCACTGTTAGGCCCAGTTCCTCCACCAACCTAGTTGAAATGAAGTTGTGACTGGCTCCACTGTCTATTAAGACTAACACCTGTTTCCCCTTCACCCATCCTTGCAATTTCATCGTATTAGTTTGGGTGAGGCCTGCATATGCTTCATATGCTTCTGTTCCATCTCTTCTATCTCTCCTTCACCATCCTCGTCATCTTCAGCCATGATCAAGACTCTCATACTCCTTTCTAGACACTTGTGTCCTGAGCTGTAAGGACCTCCACAATGGAAACATCTTCCTTATTCCCTTCTTCTTATGTATTCTAGGTAAGGAAGGTTTCTAACCCCTCTGTTCCTACTCTCCCCTACTGCATTGCTCCAATTTTGGAACCCACCGTGTTGCTAGATCCTTCTTTCCTTGTGGTACTCGTAGTTCCTTGTCCACTCTTACTCCCTCTGAATGTTTCTTTTCTGGAAACAACTCCAGATCCCCCTGATATCACCCCCATGACTAGTTATTCATGTTGGTTGCTCCTCCGCCCATTCTTGGATCTTTGCTAGCCTCCTCCACATCCCTGGCTATCTCCATAGCCCTCAATAGATCCCTTGGGTTATAGGGTCTGATTTGGCTCCTTATGTCTTCCACTGTCCCCTTTTGTCTTACTACTGCTAACTTCTCAAAAACAAAACATCTCTCTCTCCGTCCAAATCTCCTAATCAATGCCTCTGTCAAATCTTCCCAAGAAGGGTTCTCGGTTTTCTTTTTCTAGAACCTGAACCAGTAGCTTGCACCCCCTTCCATGCTAATGTAAGCAAATCTCATCCTCTCCTTGTTCGTTCTGTATGTCAAAGAATTTTTCAGCCTTGGAAATCTATCCCATCGAATCCATACCTTTGAAGGTAGGTAGTTCTACCCTCTTCATCCAACTTTTTTGTATTTCTCCCCTTTCATCCTCCAGTTCTTCCTCTTGATCCTCCTTCCTCCCCAGTTTATCTCCATTTTCCAACCCTTGGCTCCCTTCAAACCCCTATCTTGGTTCCTGGTTCTCCTCTCTACAATTCTGGTTAATTCTTTGAGTTCTTCATGAACTTCCGTGGTTTCCTCCTTTAATTCTTCCATTGTCCTTTCTAATGAGCTTACTCTTCCCTCCATCTCGTTCTCCCTTCAATGGACCCGACAGGTCAAACCACTTGATAAATTTCTTGACACAAGAAATCCAGCATTGACACAAAAACACTCTGTCACACACAACAACACTGAAAACAATCTGTATATGATTCTTGATGACAAAGAATACAGGGTATACAGACCAAACACTTCCAAGGGAACACTTTCCCTTCTCACATGATGCAATGGTCCTGTCTAAGATACTACAAAGCAAAAACATGTCTGTCCCAAGACACCGCAGCCCTGTTATAAAGTTAACCCTTCCTGACAACCAACTTCTAACCACCCAATGGTCCCAACAGACCTCCTAAACCTCCTAACAGCCTATCAGCCTATAACATCTTATTTCATTTAATTTCTATTCCTCCTTTCATAAACTCTTAAAGTCCATCAAGAACTGAATTAATTTCCTGTATTCTTTCTTAGAGAAACACTGAAGATATATATATACACTTACCCTTTGATCCAAAAGTTCAGTTTCTAAAACAAAGCAGATCATTTTGTTTTATCAAAACAGACTCAAAACCTAACAGAACTAACTCTATAAAGAGTTATTACATAATACGCTGTTGCAGTTCAATTTCAGCGCATCTGGAAACAGGTTCTGTGCACTGTTGAATTGTTATTTGGTGATAGAATTTGAATTGTGTTAGTAGTGGTGGCAAAGAAATTTAATGTGCAATCTGATTTGCATATATGGGATAGAATTGGATTTTGAAACTAAGCAGGCATGTCAATTCATTGTTTGCAATTCACTGGCAATTGAATTCAATTGCACCTTGCTATGAAATTCTGTTATATAAATCGAAGTGTGTTGACAACTTTATTTTTGGATTGATTTAAAATCATTCTTTTGGGTGCCTTGTAAATTTGAAAGAGAACGAATTGGCTGAAGCATGAAATTGAAAATTTCAATTCCATTTTGTTTTGGTGCCACTGAATATTCAAGCGGGGCAGAATTTTTTCTTTTTTAAAAAGAAATCTGATTTTCATTCAGTGATTAGATTGAAATTGTGGTGTGAATTGAAATTTACATGATTTCTTGAAATATCAAGCAGCTTGGTGCAATTTTATTCTTTGATTGTAGCAATTCATCACATATATTTGGTACAAGCGGCTGGTGGCATTGTTGATCCAATCAGTGTAATCCTTTATTTTGTGAATCTGCACGTAAATTGAAATCAAAGGATTAATCAGAAGATTGATGCGAAAGATTGGAAGCAAGTGGATAATGTAGCTACTGGTTTCCTTGATTGAATCCTTGCAACGGTGAAAATTTTAATTTCAATTGTTGTGTGCAGCAGATTCTTGTACTTTCGAAATCGGGCATCGAATATTATTATGATTGAATTTAATTTAGCTAGCGGATAAGGTTGTTTCGTTGAATTGATTCAATTGGCAGCACAAACATATCTTGTTTGATGGTGTTGTGCTAGTCCAAATTGAAGTGAATGTGCAGAATTGATGATCAGCGGCTGGAACTCATATTTGGGCTAATTACAATTTGTTAATTGATAAGGGCTGAACTAGTGGTGCACTTGTTTGCGCCATTTATCAAACACTTGGTGTGCCTTGCTGGTGGTGCAGTGTTGGGCTTCAAACGTGCTAGTACTTGTTCTTTTCTTGGTGCTTTTGGTTCTGTTTTGGTGTCTAAAACTAGTTTGTCAATTCTTGCTATGAATTATAAGGAAAATATTGCTTGGAGATTAAACTTTCCTAATTATCTAGCTTACTTTGTTTTACATTTATAGTTTAATTTCACGTACTTTGTTTCGATTACTCTTGCCTTTTAAAAGTACTTATCTCTGTCATATTCTTAATTTTGTCATGTTTTTTATTCTCTTTGGTTATACATATTTCTTGATTTTGTACCTTTTAGATTCTTTTAAATTCTTTGGCTTTCTTTGGTTTTGCTTGAGTTTTCAGTTTTTTAACCTCGTAAAATTTTTAATGGGTTTATTGAAAGTAGAGTCATCAGCAGCTCAAAGACTCCTAAAAACATCCAAAAGCATAGTCTTCAAAATGCTTAGAAAATTCCAAGATCAAATCACCTTCAATCAGCTTATGAATAACAATGGCATTGAAACATTTTTTAACAGACCAGTTCATTTTAACCCCTTCTTTTCTAATCATCATAGCTTGCAGGTTCAGAGCAGTGTTAAGATCATTAATAGCCTCGTCCTCATACACAATCTGCCAATTTCTGCTGAATAGAAATCAAAAGTTGCTGTTTCTTATTGGAATTTTGTGACTCAACATGTTTTTGAAAGAGTCAAAACTGTTAAATAAAAATATTCATATTCTATTTCTTAGGAGAATTTTAGACATTATTTAAATTAATTAGTTTAGTATATATTTTTTCAAAGTTGGTTACAAATTATGTTGTATAAATATTTATGTTTATGCACAATAAAAGATATTATTTTCCCTTTCATTCTTTTGTCTCTTATACGTTAAAACCCAACAATTGGTATCAAGAACAAAAAGGATCTTACGGGATGTGTGATATAACTCATAAACACCTACAACCACAAAATAGCCACCACACATAAAATGGAATCTCAAACCTTGTTTACTACTGTTCTACCAGTATTTGATGGACAAAACTATCAAATGTGGGCTGTCAAAATGGAAGCATATCTTGATGCTAACGATGTATGGGAAGCGGTAGAACAAGACTATGAAGTGGTTCCCTTGCCAAATAATCCTACGATTGCTCAAATGAAAAATCATAAAGAAAGCAGGCTTCGAAAGTCCAAAGCCAAATCAATTCTGTTCACAACTTTATCTCTCATCATTTTCAACAGAATAATGACGTTGAAAACGGCACATGAAATCTGGAAATTTTTGAAGGAAGAGTATGAAGGCAATGAGAGAGTCAAAGGAATGCAAGCTTTGAATCTAGTTCGAGAACTTGAGATGCAAAGGACGAAAGATTCAGAGACAATCAAAGATTATGCAGACAAGCTTCTCGACATTGCAAACGAAATACGTCTTCTAGGCACTGAGATTCCTAATTCTCAAATTGTTCAAAAAATACTTGTAACAATTCCAGGAAGATATGAAGCCACATTGACTTCCTTGGAGAACTCAAAAGATCTTTCTACTATTACCTTGGCAGAACTTTTGGTAGCACTTAAGACTCCAAAACAAAGAAGACTCATGAGAGAAGAAGGTCATATTGAAGGGGCTTTGACAACTAAATTGCTGAAAAAAGGTCAGGAAGTTTCAACCACAAAAATAATAACAAATCTTCTAATGTTTTTCCATCATCTCCTTTTTGTAAGAAAAGTAATCATCCACATACAAAGTGTTGATGGAGGCCAGATGTAAAATGCCATAAATGTGGACAATTAGGGTATGTGGAGAAAATATGGAAATCATCAGAAAAACAAGAGAATGTACAAGCTGTGGTTGAAGACGATGACGAAGAACTTTTTGTTGTTTCTTGCTTTATTATTGCAAGATCAACATAAAGTTGGCTAATTGATAGTGATTGCACGAACCACATGACTTACGATCAAGAATTATTCAAAGATCTCGATGCAACCTACAACACAAATGTTAGAATTGAAAATAGGGAAAAAATAGCAATGAAGGGTAAAGGAAGCATCACGATCAAAGGTTGTGCAGGTTCGAAATCAATTATTGATGTTCTATATGTTCCCTGAAATTGACCAAAATTTGTTAAGCGTTGGCCAACTTATAGAGAAAGGCTATAAAGTTTTATTTGAAGACAAAACCTGCATGATTAAAGATTCAGATAATAAAGAATTATTCAGAGTTCAAATGAAAGGCAAGAGCTTTGATTTGAATTTGATTGATGAAGAGCGGTTTGCTCTGCACAAGGTTGAAGATAAAATGCAGCTACAAGGGTTGCCTAAATTGGAAGACAAATCATTCGTATGTGCAACTTTGCAATATGGAAAACAAACGAGGTTGCATTTTCCAAAAGACAAATGGAGAACAACAAACAAGCTGCAGGATGTCGGAAGACCTAAAAGAATACCATCTCTGAATGGCAAGAAAGTAAAGCTAATGGGTGTTAACGTTGGTGAAAGTCAAATTAAACCAGAAAAATTAGAGGAAGAAAAACATCCTAAGACAACTCTTCCCGAAGCAAAAGCTGAAAATGCAGAGTAACAAGGCAATACTGAAAAGATGAAAGATGACAACTCAGAGTTAAACGCAATTCTTGAAAAGATAGAGAGATCAGAAGTGATCGAGAATTCTAAAAGTAGAGGAACTTTAGATAATATGGTTAAGGATGAAAAGACTTAAAGTATGTTGACTTTGACTCAAGGAGGAGTATTGGAATTTTGTGATTCAAAGAGCATGTGGTTGAAAGAGTCAAAACTGTTAAATAAAAATATTCATACTCTGTTTCTTAGGAGAATTTTAGGCATTATTTAAATTAATTAGTTTAGTATATATTTTTTAAAAGTTGGTTACAAATTATGTAGTATAAATATTTATGTTTATGCACAATAAAAAATATCATTTTCTCTTCATTCTTTTGTCTCTTATACGTTAAAACCCAACACTCAACAGTAACAGTGTGAACATTCCCAAACAAATTCTTATTCCAGATTTTAAAGGCATATTTCAGTCTTTGCAATTTTTTTGAAGGATCAACATTGGACAGCGAATCATTGACTCGGAACAGAACTGTTGAATAGACTTCTTACACTCAGGATGTTCAAGTAACTTTTTCAAAAATCTAAAAGAGGAGGGCTGGGAACAAGCATTAATGTGAGATAAAGAGGGCAGTAGCGGATGCTGATCAGAACAATTTCTTGGATGAACCCTGCACCTGCAGTTAACCTACTGATCCAAACAGGAAATACTATAAAAGGCTCTATCAAGCTCTCTCAATCCTATGACTACCTAATCTGCCATTGCACCAGGTGAAAAAGGGACCAGATGAAGGAAACAGCACACCAGAAAAAATTCAAATTCTGAAAGAAAAGAGCATGTGCATCAGAGAAACAAATCATAGGCCCAGCAATAAAAATAAAGTGACGTTTGTGTTCCAGAATAAACAGCTGTAGCATATTTAATGATTTATCATTAGCAATTCCTCTTACATTCCAAGATAGACCTCTAAGATCGATTTACTTTTTCTGTTTTTGACCGACTTTAGAGGTTTTTCTTGTACCCTTAAAGGAGTTTTTAGGTGGTTTGCCAGGTTTCCTGGTTGTTTTAATAGCTTCTTGTAAGCAGTTTCAGTAGCATATAAGTCAACATTATGAACAATAGAAGTAGGAACGTCAAGTTCAGCAGGATCGGTTGGTTCAGTAGGCTCATTAGTGTCATCATTAGCAAGACTATGAAAACTGTTAATCAATTCTGACAGGGGAGCTTGTAGAAGATCAAATCGAGCCATACCGGAAAGACCTTTAACATGATCATTAGCCTCTGGAATTTGCTTAGAGAAAGCCTGAACCGAGGAGGGAAGAACCTCATTTACTCTTATCAGTTTGTGGAGAAACTGAAGTATGTTTGTCCAAGTCATCCACATGATTATTCATTAATCCACCAGACTGAGTATGAATCAATTCCAAGGCTGGCATGTCAGCCAGATCATCAGAGGTTCTTGCAGCTTCACTACAAGATCCCTCAACTGCTTCATAAACATTGAAAACAACAACATTGACATCAGAAAAATCCAAAACCTTATCATGCTTTTGCTTAGGAACAAACTTCTGTTCTGCATTCTGCACTCCTTTTTCAGTGATTGCAGTTTTATTTTTCCTTATTCAATTGTTGAAATTGTGCACAATCATCTTGCAGGATATGCAGAAATTAAGTAAGTTTTCAGATTCAATAACAACTACAAAAGCATAACACGACCTCTCTACAAGGAGTTGATTAGGAAACTCATATAAGAGATCAATATCCACTAAAACATGCCTTAAAAAGCCTTTGCTTTTGTTCATAGTGTTGTCAGCAAGATAAAGGGGACGACCAACACATGTTATTGAAAAAATGGTCTTTGGTTGCTGGAAGTCTTACATCAATTAGAGATAAAGTCAATTTACAGTATATAAGTGGATGCAAATCTCATCTTAAAACTCGGTTTTACAAGTTTGAATTAAGTTTAAAGTCTACTTTTTAACATAGTATCAGAACTGAGTTAAAGTCTATCCTAGCAAAGTTTATTGTTTGTTGGACTTATTGTTCCACTTGCTACCGGGTTACTATAAAACCATCTAATAATGTTTAGTTTCATACTTGAGATGTATATGTCTCAGCATGAAGGGTGTGTTGAAAGTCTCATATCAACTAGAAATAAGTTTAATTTATACTATATAAGTGGATAACAAGCCAGTTTAAGATTGAATTAGACTTAGAGTCTTCTTCTTAACCATTGTCAATATATTTAGAGTAAATCACATGTCCGAACTCTACATTAGACAATTTCATACTGGTATGAAAAAAATCCTTTGTTCTAGCAAATACAAGATGAAATCTAGGGATAAATTCCAAGAGCCAATTGCCCCTTCTCGAGGAAAAATCAAATTCATAAAACTATCTTTCAAGAGATATGCCTTACAAGAACCTGAAGATTTCCAAGAAAAATCCTCATAAAACTATTTTCCAAGAGGTATGGCTTCCAAGAACCTAAAGATTTCCAAGAAACATCCAGGTTCTTGCAAAGCTTTAAATGATTCAAAGCTTTAAATGATTTCCTCATACGATCACCTACCATGTACATTTTACATTCTCCCAGACAATTAAGAAAACAGAATATTGCAAGTATTATGCAGAAATGTGCAGAAGTACAATTTTGAGCCATATGCACTTGAGAAGTCTTATGGACCAAAAGAAACATCTATCTTGAATTGAATGCATCTCCAAGGAATGACAAGGCATGCAGAATCAGGCCCCAAAACAACTGCAACGAGATTAGCAAAACCTGCTATGCTCAAGAAAAGCCACAAGAATCCCTTCAAAATACTCACCAAAGATGAACTATCCCAAGAAAACCAAATCAGAAAATATCAGTTGCACAAGAATTGGTCCCCAAAAAGAAACCAGACACGGAGCAGCTTAAGAAGCAATGAGATCAAACACTTGCTATGCAAAAGAAATCCTAACAAAAAGAATCAGAAAAAACACCAAACTGCATTACAGTAAGAAAACCAAAAAGAAAAACTGATCACATACATAAAGAGACTCAAGACTCATCCTCAAGTTGTCAAAATCCTGATTCTCTGTCCTCCTCTATCAATGGTGTTTACTTTTAAATATTTTTATCTTTTTTATTCTTCTATTATATTGTTCATATATTGAGTCTTAGGCAATAGGTGATAACACAAATACACAAGCTATAAAAAGGTTAAAAAGGATAGTTATTAAAAATAGTAAAAATGTACCTTTTTCCTTATATAATATATTTTAACATATAATCCAGAGTGACGAAAGATATAGGATATTAAGATCCTTCATCTTTACTTTGTCATCCTTGACTCAATGTAGTGATAGGCACATTCACAAACATTCAAATGTTGTAGTCAGAAAGTCTACTTGAAAGTCTACTTTGTTTAGGGGAAGTTCTATACAGCTAAAAGTATTAAAGATAGACATATATCACTCACCAACTTGCTTGTTGGGAATATATAAGCCGCCACAGAATCTTGTGTTTCAACTCGTCAACCATTTGCATCACTAGAAGTTTTTCGGTCTTAGGTTTAGCTGCTTTATTTATTTGCTTTCTCCTTCATACTAATATTTATTCTCCAAAGTGACGAAATGGTATATCACTATTCTTTTTGGTTACTTTTCCCACTCAAATAACATTCCCTCTGTGACTTTATATGTGCATTCATGTTCATGTTTAGGTTGATGCACATTATATCTTTTCTTTCCTTTGTTATCTTTTTTATAAAGTTTTCATTAGAATATTAAGGCAAATAATACATTTTGTATCTTAATAAAATAATTATAATATTTTTTATTTGTATATTATAATGAACATAAGAAGGGAAATTAATTCAAGATTTAGATATGAAGGATGGTCATAATAATAAGAGTAATAGGTATTTTTAATTTCATTAAAAATTGACATTTACTCAAAAGAAACAGAACTTGTAAGTATTTATTTGTGTTCGAAGACAGAAAATGAAGTGGTCCATCTGATAGAGGGATAAGATCATCAACTTGAATAAGGTAGATTGCTGGGATTCAATCACCAATGAAACCTAAAGTGTGTGTTTCTTTTTTCCACTTTTCAATTAATATAGATGTTCCATTAAGTTGATGTATTTAATTGATGTGGTCCTTTATGTCTATGTGCACAACATTGGTAAACTCAAAGCAAAAAGTCAATTCTCAAGTTTCAGCCGCCAAATTAAATGGTGAAAGAAAGGGTGCTCACTTGAATAACTAGGAGAGAATATTAACCAATTAAATCATTCTAAATATATTGTTATAACTTCAAATTTGTAATAAAAAACTAAAATTAAGATGATTTTTACTTATTTTCTTATATTTATTATATTATTAATTATACTATATTTGTAGCTGTCCATACTCTTTCTATAAAAAGTATAGTGTGGGAAAATATCAGCAATTTGTAGACTATCTTTTCTGTATGATGAATGACATTTGTTAATGTTTGAAACAAGACATGCATTTATTCAAGTGCATCCTCAATCCCCCAGTGCTATACGGGTTGTTGATAATGTTAAAATTGGGTGTCAATCAAATAATTATTTAGATACACTATATTACTGTCCCATTGAGAATGTTTTATATTAATAAATATAAAAGTATTTAAATTAATTTTTAAATTGGTTATAAACCTTCTAACTCATGTTTTGTTTAGTAGAGTTGCAATTACATGTCCTAAAGTCTTATAAGAGTTCTTTAAGAATTCCTATCATATACTATGCTAGATATCTATATGATGTTTAAATAATTAATGGTTAACTTAAGAGTAACAAATGTATTAGGAGTTAATATTCTACTATATGCAAGATTAACATATATTTACTAAGAATCAATTTGTTCAAATGCATCTTCAATATTGCAAACAACTTAGATTGCAAACAAATTACAATACATACATTTTTATAAATATGGAAATAAGAGTGCAACAATGTTGGAAATGTTCTCTTAATATTAATTGATCTTAAAATAAATCAAGATTGTGGTTAATAAGAAATCAAATGAAATCCAAGTAATTTATCCATAAAATATGTCTATATTATTTACATATTTACAACTCAATATAGAAGAAAGAAAAGCAACCTTGCAATTTAGACTACTACCTATCATCAAATATTAAAGTGATAAAGGTGAAAAAATACATGTTTTCAAACTTATTAATTAGTTCAAATTCGGATTTATTCATGAAATAATATGTTTCCTCATAGAAAAAGTTATAATTAGAAGTAGGAAAGTTGTGTAGTAAATTGTACAGAAATTTATACATCAAAGTATAGTATTGTCAGACGTTTCTCGCTAAGTCAGAATTAAATCGCATAGCTAAAATTAGTTTTATTTGTTGAGTCAATAAATGCCAGTTAAAGAATTGCAGTTGAATATTCGCTTAGCGCATGGGATCTGTGCGCTCAACGAATTAGTTATTTTCTTTGGCTTTTAAAGTGGAAAATAGACAAAAAGATAGTAACTTCTGACAGAAATTCCAGACAAAGGAAAGAAATGAAAACATCTCAGAAATTTCAGAAGACTACTTCAAGTTATCAAGACACCATTTTTGCAAGGGATTGCTTCAAATGTGTACATTCTAGATGACTAGGAGTAGCTAATTCTTTCTTTCGTTGGAATTGAATGTAATGACTGATATTTGATGTAATCTTCCTCTTCAATATGTGTGTGTGTGTGTGTGTGTATATATATATATATATATATATATGTTCATATGTTTTTCTTGTTTTACTTGTCATTATACGGAAGTATGATGTATTTTATATATTTAAGTTGTACTGGAAAGTAAATTTGAGTATGAACGTAAGAAAACAACCAAAAGGAACAATGCTAGGAATAGTTTCAATTCTTCTAGTATTTATAAACATCGGATCTTAATACAAAGCTTATGTTAATTACTTAAGGAATTAATGATTGAACATAATTCTTTAGAACTTGTTTTAAGGGATTAAACCAAGATACAATGATGTTAATGTTTGAACGCAAATTATATTGTTCAGATAAGTTATTGTAATGTTAGTCATGAACTCAATTCCAACGAAGCTTTCTTTCAACTTTTAATTTCAAATTTTAATACTTTGTTAATTCATTACTTTTAGTTCACTAAATCAAATTTCCATTTTTATTAAATTGATTTTGGTAAATAATTATTGTTAGATAACATAACTCAATTCCTTTGGGGGAGCGATACTCTAAACTTATTTCATTGTATTACTTGAAACGATTTGGTATACTTGCCAAAAAGTTATTAAGTTTTTGGCATCGTTGCCAGGGAATTTGATTATTATTGTTATTTTGATTTGTCATTGCTTATCAATTTCAATTTTGTTCCATTATATGTATATATTCATTGTTTTCAATTTTTGTAGATAGGTTGTATTTTGTTCTGTTTGTTATTTCCTTGGGTTGATTCAATGAGCTTTGCTTGTTCTACATGAGAAGTAGAACAAAATCTGAAAATTTGTTGTTTGATTCTAAGACAGAGAGAACAACCCGTAGGATACATCATCATTTATCATCTCCACCTTATCTCAAAGCTTACATCATTTGATACTCTTCAACCCAATATAAATATGATGAAAGCAAGCTCAAGCAATATAAAAAGTGAAGAAAAAGCTATCATCACATCAAGTCTTCTACTATATCTTTAAGTCTACAATGTATGATGCTTCGAGAATGAAAGGAAGAGAAAGAAGGAAAAACAAGAGAAGAAAGCCTTAATTTAATATCTACTCTAAAGTTTGTCTTCGTGTCCTAACATTTAATGTGAATGCTTAAAGAAGAGAAAAGAGAAAAACTAGAGAGCCAATAAAAGTCAAGTGCTTTACTCTAAGCTCATATTGTTTAATGTCTTCAACCAAAAGGAAGAGAGATGAATTACAAGAATTTAGGAATACTTTGTATTGATTAAACATCCTCTCTAAGAGAGTTATTTTCATCTTGTAATCATACACTTGCAACTAGTAATGGATAATACTCGGATGCTATGAGTGACAAGTAATACTCAACATGGAGTGGGTTATACTTGAGTGCCAAGAGTGACAGATAATACTCAACCAGGAGTGGGTAAACTCGAACATGACATGTTGTCTAGGGATCGATCTAGGAGTGGCTAAACTCGAACTAGTCAGGATTGACTAAAGGACCAAAAGTGGTAATAATACTTGTTAACCAAGAATGGTGAGCATACTTGATGAGATCCTCTAGAGGCAAAACTCGTTGTAATATGAAAAGATTAATGGAACCCCTTAAGAGCTCTTGAGAGATAATTGGACGTACCTCAAGTTTAAGTGAACTAGTATAAAAATTGTGTCCTTTTGTTTTTCTTCCTTAAAAGTTTTTATTAAGTTCTCATTGACATCGTTTGAAGAATATTTCTTTTAGTTAGTAACCTTTTGAAGACTCATTAGACACTTCTTGTGAAAAGTTTTAGAAAATACTATTCACCCCCTCTATTATTTTCCTATGTATTTCAAACACTATATTGAATAAAACTTTCTTTTCACCTCAATGTTGTAAGAGATAGACTTTCTTTTTCATAAGACGCTAGCTTGTTACTCATATATCTACTGAATGATCAAAAAGAGATACAATTTCTTTTCTTAGACGTTGTTCATAAAAGAAGTTCATCAAACAATTCTTTCTTGAAAACATTATTCATAAGTTTGATTTCGTGTAAAACAAATGTTGCAAAATATTTTTCTATTAGACACTATTGTTTTAAAACAATTTTTCGTACACAATAATATTTCGTTTAATAATTTTGTTAAACTTCAAAACTTAAATTGTTTAGAGAGTCTGTTCTCTGTACGATCCAACAAGGCTTGCTGACATAATCTCAAATGCTCACATAATTAACTATACTAAAATATAATAATTTTTTAAATTTAAATTTATTATAAAATACATTAAAATATAATAGTTTTATAAAATAATACATATTAAAAATTTACATTAAGAATAATATAATATAGTTTGTCCATTTATTTTTCAACTATACTGAAATACAATAACTTTTTAAATATAAAATATTATAAAATGCACTAAAATATAATATGTTTTTAAAATAATACGCATTAAAAGTGTATGTAATAATATAATTTAATTCACGCCTATTAACTTTTCAACTAGACTGAAATACAATAACTTTTTAAAATATAAAGTATGGTAAAATGTTGGTGAAATATAATAATTTTCTAAAATAATACACATTAAAATTTACTTTAGTAATAATATAATTTAATTTATTTCCATTTATTTTTCAACTATACTGAAAATACAATAATTTTTATATTTAAAGTATTTATAAAATTCACTAAAATATAAAGTTTTCTTTAAAATAATACACATGAAAATTTTACATTAATAATAATAAAATTTAATTCATGCCCATTTACTTCTCAATTATACTGAAACACAACAAGTTTTTATATGAATAGTATTATAATAAAATGCGCTAAAATATAATAATGTTCTAAATTATTACACATTAAAAAAATGTTATAATAATATAATTTAATTCAAATTTCTTTACTACTTTAGTTCGTGGCACATTTTATCAATATTGATATTATTAATATTTTCAGACATATTTCAAGTATGTGATACATATTATTTTTAAGATTAAATATATTTTCCATCATTAAATTATTAAAAAAGGATTAAATATGTTTTTAGTCGCTATACTTAGGGGTAATTTTGGTTTTAGCCCCTCTTTCAAACTAAGGTACAATTTAGTCCTTCAATTTTAGAAAACTCTGGTTTTAGTCATTTTTACCAAATTTTTTTAACTTTATTTGCTATTCCAAACGCGTTTCTCAGTTTACATTGAAGCAAAAATGTGTCAAACAGTGTAAACAATTCAAATGCTATAATGAAATGTGTTTGAAACAACAAATAAAGTTAAAAAAATTTGATAAAAATGACTAAAATCGAAGTTTTCTAAGGTTGAAGGACTAAATTGTACCTTAGTTTGAAAGAGAGACTAAAACCAAAATCGCCCCAAAGTATAGGGACTAAAAACATATTTAACTCTTAGAAAAAATTGTGTTTTATTTTAAAATTAAATTATAAGGTACTTAGTCATTACATTTTATGAAAACTTTGGTAAAAACATCTTGTAGAATTTTTTATTTGAAAAATGAAATTTTAAATATTTGTTAAACAATTTTTATTTGAAAAAAATACTTTATAATTTAATTTTATTAAAATATAATTTTTCAAATAATTTAAAAACTAAAAACATACTTTATTATTTCCTATGTATCAAATTATTATTTTGTTTATTATTGTGTCAAATTATTAAATCATTTTGAATATTTCCTATTGAATAATTAATTGTTAATGTTCAATAGTTTTTATTTTTTTATTCACTAATTATTTATTTAATTCATATTTACAATAAAAATAAAGAAGGTCACATAGTCTTCCTTGATGTTCTTGGTTAAGATGTGTCAATTTGTGTTGGCTGAAAGGTTATAGTTGGGAAATAAAGTTCAATTAGTATGGATAAAACATCTTTTTTTTAGTTTTAAAATTAGATCTGAAATATTGGGATCCAACTTATTAGGGCTATAACTGAAATTCTGGGGTAGTATTTAAGTATTTATTATGAAAAAAAAAAAAAACAGTAAACCATCTTAATCAACACATGTTTTATATCATTAAGTTTTATTTATCTTTTTGTAATTAATATTACAAATAAATATTATTCATGAAAGAATTAATGGGTTGGTACCGTTTTAGTATCAAACTAGTAGAACGGATTTTTTTTTTTATTATTTGTTAACATTGTTTTTATTTTGTATGTAAAAATAATATTAAAATTATTATGTAATGAGATATTATAAAAATCAGTATTGTTGTAATTGTTATTATCAAAGCAAATGTATTGTGTGTTTGTTTGGTCGAGTTTCTCCTTTGAGGTTTTTTAGGGTGAGTTTTTTTTTATTGAGGTTTCTAAGCCAAACTCTCTAGGTCGAGTTCTACAGGGTGAGCTTTTGCAGATCGAGCTCATATAGGATAAACTCTCCAGGTTGAGCTCTTCTAAGATGAGCTCTTCCATACTGAGCTCCTTCAGGCTGAGCTTCTTGATAGAGCAACTTTTAGTTTCATAGAAGCCTCTATCAAATGAAACTAAGTGTCCCCTTAACTAATTGATATGTTGTCGTTGAAGCTATCAAATTAATACTATTTTACAAGACAACTTTAGTATTGCCAAGTTAGTAGTCAATAAACTAGATAGGATTAAAGTAACCCTGAGTCGTTTCCCAACAAATACGAAATTTCTTTTCAATATTTGATTCTTATGGAGATTCTAAAAGGTTAGTAAATGTTATGCAATGCTTAAAATAAAAATGAAAAACTATGCTAATGAAATTAATTTTTGAAGAATATTTGAGTTTAATTGAAGAACAAATAAGAAACTTAGAAACAATTGTAATAAAATAGGCTAATTTCATTATTTTTCCAAGATAGAATCATCATCGTTTATCCACATATTATTGTTCAATTGATTATTATTCGGGTTTTAAATTAATTAAAGTACATTCTTAATTAATTTGAGGGTGATCTTTCAATCAATCAAAGTAGATTCTCAATTAAAAACAAGACCTTTCTAAATTATTCACATTAAATTCAACCAAAGTATATTCTCAATCGAATCCTATTATGTTTAATCATGTTTATTCTTAAATCTCTTATCCAAATTAAAAGTTAATTAATTAAATTAAATTCTCAATTAATTATAGTTGAAATTCTAACCACCAATCAAAGTACATTATCAATTAGTAGCAAAAACTCGTTTAGTCGTATGAAATTTCCTAAACTCAATCAAAGTACATTCTCAATCAAACTTAAAAACCCTTGAACTCATATAATCAATATGCATATAGATTCAAACACCTTATAATGCAAAAAACATTACTTTTAACAAGATTGAGAGATGCAAGAAATAGAAGAAGGATAACTCAAATCAATAATCAAAAGAAGAAAATACATTAATTCAACTTAATCTCATAATCCATAATGAAATTACAGTGTAATAGTCCTAAAAACTTAACCCTCTATGAATGAAGTAGAATACATGATAGAATAAAATGAGAGGAGTGGTAGATGATTGGTTCCCAGTGAAGGAGTCTGAGTGAATGAATGAGTGATGATTTCTACTTCCCTTAGGTCACTTTATGTAGGGCTTGATTGAGTTTGGATTCTGAATATTTTGTTGATAAAATTTTTTATTTTATAAAATTCCAAATAATTAATAGATTTAGATAATTATAAAATTATTTAGAAGATATTTTCTATTGATATTCCCCTATTTAATTATCTTGTAAATTATTAACAACTAAGTATTCCCCAAAATTGCATTTAAGCCTTTTTTCACTTTTCAAAATTTGCACAAAAGCCCAGAAAATATCTCTATTTGCACTTTGGCTCCCCTTTGACCATATTTAAGTAGATTTAACCAACTTTGACCTAAGTTGACCTAGATGAGAGCTTCCAATGAGAGACTGTCACGTGGTAATTCCCTCTTCCCCAAAATTTAGGGTTCCTGATGCAAGGAAAGTGCTACCGCCATGGAGAAATGGCTAAAGGATGCGAGATTTGCCCATGGTAGCATGATGGACTTGCGAGAATGACTGCTTGTCTGGTTTTCTTTGTAGGTAAGTCTCAAGATGAAATTAGAGGAAGCCATGGTGGTGCAAAGATGGAGATGTAAGCAATTCTTTAATTTTCAATTAAATGAAAACAACACACAGGATCTTGAATTTTCATGATACTCACTATTCTCATACAGAGTAAAAGGCAACTTACCTGGATCCATTGTATAGTTCTTCCTGTCAATTGTTTCTCCCTTCTCTTACTCCTCTTTAATGCTTTCTTGATGATATAGAAATTGCTAAGTTTTTCTCTGTCAAAGTTACAATTTCTTTTCCTTTTCTGAGAACATTACGTTCTCTCCTTTTCTTTTCAGAAACATAACCCTTGTCAACAGTAGTCAAAATTTTTTCCTCTTTTATGATATTTTAATTAACTTTAATAAAATACCGAAATGCCCTTTTTGAAGTGAGAAGAGAGGGATTAATTTTAATAACTCTAAAATAATCCCTATAACTTTAATATCTTATATTCTAATAATCATCACATTAGAATCTTTACATCAAAGTTATACTTTAAATTACATGAACCAATGTTAAATATTAATATAATTTAACATTCTCCCACTTGGTTCATGTGATGACTTGAAGATCTAAAACTAAACTTTAAGTGTGCACCATTCATTAGAATCATCAAGTCATCATCCTTATATGAATTGAAATGATCGGATCATGGCGGGCAAAAGTCATGAACGACAAGATTCCTTCCATGTATCACATAATCAAAACAACTCAACATAACTTTAATCAGTCTTATAACTTTCATGTCTCTAAAAGAGATATATCATGTCACCACAATCAATAATACATGTATATAACTTAATGTGGATAACAATGGAATAAAGAGAAACATAACTTTAATTGAATTCACAAGTGTCATGATAGTACAAACATATAACTATACATATCCATATAGATAGATAACATCATCATGTTAATATTGACTTATCCATAATGCCCATACTTTCAACATGGCCAATAAATGTTTTGGGCGGTAGTCCTTTAGTTAACGGATATGCTATCACCAAATCAGTACGAATATGCTCAATCAACACTCTATGTTTTTGCACTTCTTCTTTGACCGACAAGTACTTCAAATCCATGTGTTTAGCACCCTTTGAGTACTTGTCTTTTTTAGAGATGAAGACGGCTGCGGAATTATCACAATAAATCCTTATCGGCCTAGCAATACTGTCAATAATGCCAAGCCTCGATACAAAGTTCTGTAACCACAAAGCATGAACCGTGGCCTCAAAGCATGCCACGAATTCATCCTCCATGGTGGAAGTAGCAATGATTGATTGTTTTGCACTTTTCCAAGAAATTTCTCCTCCAGCTAATAGAAAAACATACCCAAATGTGGATTTTCTTGAATCCACACATCCAGCATAGTCTGAATCTGAGTAGCCAATCACTTTGAGATGATCTGACTTTCTACAAGTGAGCATGTATTCTTTGGTACCTTGTAAGTACCTAAGAACTTTCTTTGCAGCTTTCCAGTGATCCAATCCAGGATTACTTTGATATCGGCTTAACATTCCAACATCAAAATTGATATCTGGTCTAGTACAAGTTTGAGCATACATCAAACTCCCAACCATTGACGCATAAGGAATGGACTCCATGGCCTTTCGTTCCAAATCATTCTTGGGACATTGCATTTGACTAAACTTGTCCCCTTTTTGAATTGGAACTACTCCAGGAGAACATTTTTCCATTCTGAATCTCTCTAACACTTTGTTAATATAGCTTTTTAGAGACAAACATAACAATCCTTGTGATCTATCACGAAATATTTCTATTCCTATCATATAAGATGCCTCATTCATATCTTTCATTTCAAATTTCCTAGAGAGAAACTTCTTTACATCATGTAACATACCAATATCATTAGCAACAAGAAGAATATCGTCAACATATAGAATCAAAATAACAAACTTACTCCCACTGATCTTTATGTATATACACGGGTTAACGGTGTTCTCTACAAAACCATATGAAGTTATGGTATGATTAAATTTTAGATACCATTGTCGGGAAGCTTGTTTTAGTCCATATATTGATTTCTTCAATTTACACACCAGATTTTTTTTCCTGTTATTGTGAAACCTTCTGGTTGGTCCATATAAACTTCCTCTTCTAAGTCAACATTCAGAAAAGTGACCTTTACATCCATTTGGTGAAGCTCTAAATCATAATGAGCCACCAAAGCCAAAACAATTCTCAAAGAGTCCTTCTTAGAAACAGGAGAGAAGGTCTCTTTATAGTCAATGACATCCTTTTGAGTGAAACCTTTGGTGACTAATCTAGTTTTATACCTTTCAATATTGCCTTTTGAGTCATGTTTAGTCTTAAAGACCCATTTACAACCGACTCTTTTTGAACCCTTAGGCAATTCAACTAGATCCCATACTTTATTGTCATCCATTGATTTCAATTCTTCTTTCATAGCATTCAACCAATTCTCTGAATTATTACTTTCCATGGGTTTTCTGAAAAAGACTGAATCCTCATCAATGCTTAAGTCACATTCATGTTCAACAGAGTAAACCACATAATCAGTCGAAATAACAGGTCTTTTCTGCCTTACAGACCTTCTTAATGCTGCTTCTTGTGGTTCCTCTACCAGTTGTTCATTTATGACTTGCTCATTGTTAACTGGCTTAACATTTATATGTTCATTTTGTGGGACTGGAACATTAACTTGATGTCTCTGCTTGTTGTGTGACTGTGATACAACAAGAGGGATAAAAAGTTCAGAAGAGACATTAAATGTAGAAACACTATCAGTATGCTCTTGAATGTCCATTATTCGTGATTCCTCACTTCCACTAAGTTGACCATTTTCAATGAACCGAGCATTTCCAGACTCAACTATTCTTGTATTATGGTTAGGGTAATAAAACCTATATCCCTTTGATTTTTTAGGACAATCGATGAAGTAACCACTAATGGTTCTTGCATCAAGCTTCTTTTCATGTGGATTGTATAACCTTACTTCTGCAGGACAACCCCAAACATGAAGATGTCTTAAATTGGGTTTCCTTCCCATCCATAGTTCATAAGGAGTTTTAGAAACTGCTTTGCTAGGAACCTTGTTAAGTAGATATGCAACAGTCTTTAATGAATACATCCACAAAGATAAAGGAATATTACTATAACTTAACATACTCCTAACCATATCCATAAGAGTATGATTCTGCCTTTCTGCTACACCATTTTGTTGTGGTGTACCGGGCATTGTATATTGTGCACATATACCCCGACTTTGAAAATACTTTGCAAATGGACCTGGACATTGTCCACTCTCATCAATTTTACCATAATATTCACCACCACTATCAGATCTCACCACTTTTACTTTTCTATCTAATTGTCTTTCCACCTCATTTATGAACACCTCAAGGGCGTTCACTGATTGAGAATGTTCATGTAATAGATATATATAACAATAACGTGAGAAATCATCAATAAAGGAGATAAAATATTTTTCACCACTCCAAGATTTAATGTCAAAAGGACCACAAATATCAGTGTGTATTAACTCAAGAAGTTGATTGNTTCTTGTGGCGGGATATTTTGATATGTGTTTTGTTTGTTTACCCTTAATACAATCAATACATACATCCCAGTCATCAAAATCCAATCGAGGTAAAATTTCATTTTTCACTAACCTCAACATCCTTTCTTTGGATATGTGACCCAATCTTTTATGCCATAAGAAATCAAAACATTCCTTTCCTGCACTAGAATTTCTATCAGCAACATGTTCAACATTAAACAGGGATTCAAAAAAATTAACATCAAGATTTAAACGATATAAAACATCCACTAATGTACTAGAACCATAATAGTACGAAAGTTTATACAAATGAAAATACCATTTTCGATCCTAAAGTTAAAACCTAAATAATCCAACTTTGCAATAGAAATCAAATTCCTAGCACAACCAAGAACATAGAGACACTTGTCAAGATTCAAACAATAACCAGTGTCTAGAATCAATCTGTAAGTCCCAATTCCTTTTATTTGTGCCTTCATTTTGTTTCCCATATACAAATACTTTTCAGTTCCTTTTATGGGCTGGATTGAAAGGAATCCCTGCATAATATTAGAAAACATAATATTTGCTACTGATGTTGTTTGCTTCAAAAATATTTGCTTTTCAGTTTCAGAATCCAACCACCAGGGATTATTAGGCACTTCAATAATATTTGCTTCAAAACTTACAAAAACATAAAAAATACCTTTCTTTTTGAACCAAGATTTTCTTTTTGGACAATATTTCTTGAAGTGGCCTACTTTCTTACAAAAGAAAAATTTCTGGTCCTTCTGGATATTGCCCTTATTCACTTTCATTGGGGCTTTGTCCTTCTTGTTCTTCTTTCCTGATTTGGCTTTACTGAAGCTAGCACCTTCATGAGTTGTGAGATGGATAGAATGATCTTTCATTTTCTTCAATCTCCCTTCCTCTTTTACCAACATGACTTTGATTTCTTAAAAGTTCCACTTATCCTTAAGAGTGTTATAGTTCACTTGGAACTGGCCAAATTCAGGAGGAAGAGAGTTCATGATGAACTGTACTAGAAAAGACTCATTCACCTCCATTCCCATTGACTTCAATCTTGCTGCTTATTAGCCATTCCAGTTACATGTTCATGTATGGGTTGTGACCAGTCAAACGTTTTGGTAGTCAGCTCACTCATAAGAGTTCCCACAATAGACTTGTCAGTTATGTCTGATTGTAAGTACTCCTTGATCATTTTCATGAATTCCTTTGCGTTTTCCGATTTAGGAATAGAAGGCTTTACATTCTCTGCCATAGACATGCGCATCAAGTTTAGTGACAGCCTGTTAGACCTATTCCAAGCCTCATAAAGAGACTTCTCATCACTTGTATTGGTCTCTGTAATGGCTGCGGGCATTTCATCCATCATAATAGCTATATCCAAGTCTAAAACACTCAGTTGGAACTGGATTTATTCTGACCAATTAGCATAATTTAGCCCATTAAACTTGATCACATTGTTGGTCAAACCTGATAAATTCATGTAAGCTGGAAATAGTACACAAGCTCATACATTAATGCTTTGATTAAAATTGATGGGTTCAAACAAATTACTGCACTAGTCATACATTCAAGTTCACTTTTTGGTGATACTTAAACTGATAGGTAATCATTTAAGTCATTCATTTAAGTTCACCTTTGGGTGATTCTTAAACTGACAAATTGCATATATACTTTAATAAACAATCAATCATACTTAAGTCTATATTTATGCTATCTTTGGATATTCAAACATATTTACTAAATACATGAAATGTTTCACTTTAATGTCATCAATTATAAACAATGGTTCACCTTTGGGTAATCCATAACAACCCCAAATGAAAAAATGTCAACTTTTTCAGAAACTGAGCCATGTGTCCGTTTGTACCAGTTTAGACAAAGTCTACCCTTATAGACAAAGTCACCTTTGCTACTGATGTTGTTTTCTTGACTGAAATTCTTGGTTCCCTTCTGGAGCTCCTCTATGGTGTAATTGAGTAAGTAGTACTTTATTCCAACAAGAAGCTCCAGGGACTGGCGTCCGCTACCGCAACCTCTTCGACATCATGGTCGACGCCGTTGTCACTGCCCTCGTTGTCGCCGACTACGAGACCATCCCCCTCGTCGTGACCGAGCTGGCCTAGCTTTAGCGTCATCGGGAACAAATGTAATTCCAAACTCCAATGACCAACCTCGAGAGCCCTAATCAAGTCTGTATCCTCTCTACTAAGGACTTCAAATGAACTTGCGATTAACGCGTGTCAGATTTCTAATCTAATTCAATCCCAAATTCTATTTGATTAAACCCTAATTCCCTTTTCTCAATTCCCTAATTTTATATAATTGTATTTTATATAATATTCGTTTTTAACAATGCCACGTTTCACCTCCAACAATGCCACGTTAAAATCATTTAACACATCATCCCACCACCTATGCAGAATTTTAACTCCGTTATCGAAATTTTATGACAGGAGCTCAATTGCTTCAAATTAGCAATTATAAGGACTCAATTGGGTAACTTTAAAAGAAGGGTATCAAATTGGGAAAACCCAACGAAAATAAAGACAACTAAAGGGTTTAAACCTTAAATTTTTTTAATATTGATAAGCGTTAAGCAGTGTAGCATGTTCAAGAGATTTTGTCATTTGTCATTTCATTCATAAATGCATCTTTTGATAAGACAAATGTATATTCATCAGTTGATATAAATAGGGTTGGGCAAAAAGAATTGATATGTACTATACTATAGTTAACTGTACTATGTTATACTAAAAAGAACTGATCCACTATTACTAAAAAGTTCAGTATATTATTTTATGGTATAGTTTTTAAAAACTGAACTTATAATAGTTTTAGTACAGTTAACTGTTAGAACTGTATCTACTCTTTTTTTCTTCTCTAGTTCCCGTTCAACTGCTTCGTCTTGCCAAGAAAACGTTATTTAATAATAAAATATTAATAGAAGAAATATTTTCAATATTAATTTATTAGAATATAAACAAAATTCTTAGAATGATTAATATCTTATTATTTCCTTTTAATTAATATCATTTTAATATAATTATAAGATTAAAATTAAGTTAAATTTAAAATAGAATGTTATATATATATATATATATATATATATATAAAGGAATGATTTAAAAAGATTTGATATGTCTTAATATAGAAAAAGAAGTTCGAAACAACGCGAAAAAAAAAGAGAGAAAGAGCAAGAAAAAAAAGATTTAAAATGTTACTTAACAGTTTTTTATATATTTTTATCAATAAAATAAAATAAAATAAAATAAATAAAAAAATAAAATAATTTCCAATAGTAAAAGAGATATAAATAAAATAGAAAATAATAATATCAAATAATTAAAAAATTAATTTATAAGAGACTTATGAATAAAATAAAATAAATATTAAAATAAGTTTTAATTAAAAAGAACATGTATTGTTATATTATTTAGTTTAAATATTAGTACAATTCAGAAATTAGTATAGTTAGTAGTTCAGTTTATATTGTAGTTTAGTACAATTTAGTATAATTCAGTTTAGTCCAGTTCTATAAAAGAAAAAACAGTTCGGTTCAGTTTGTCTGAACTGTTTTACATGTTTTCTCAAAGGCTAAAGTATTTAGTGATCAGTTACCAGACGATGTTTTTTCTAAAGAGTTTTGCTTAATATAACAATGTATTTGAATGAAAAAATTATTTGAGACCCTTAGTATTATATAAGAAATAACTTATATTTACATAAGAAACTAATTTCTTTTATTCATATAATTTATTAAATAATTCAATGAAAGATATTATCTTTAAGGCGTTATTTATGATTTTCTAAATCATTTAATAAGTTTTGTGTAAAACATTATTTGTAAATTTTGTTTTAAACGTTAAAAACCCATTTTTTTTCATTAAGTAATATTATTTTAAACGACATTTCATATATGATCTATTATCTTAGGTTTAAACCCTTTTTGGGTCACTAAGTTAAGTTCTGATGTTCAGTTTAGTCTTCGCTTTTAAAAATGTCAACCTTTAGTCCCTATGATATGAAAAATGTATCAAATGAGTCCCCATGACAACACTTAATGAACAATAAATCACAAGTTTTCATACCTGGATATCCAATATTTTGTAATTTGTTAATGAAAGGTGTTATGAACAACAAATCACTTAATGAAAAACTTGTGATTTGTTAACTAGTAGAACTGATTTGATACATTTTTCATATCATAACTAAAGGTCGACATTTTTAAAAGCGGAGACTAAACTGAACATCATAACTTAACTTAGGGACTAAAAAAGAATTTAAACCATTATTTTATCATAGTATAAACTCATCCTTCTAATTAGTTATTCAATAAAACCTTATAATAACACCTGAAAGCACTATATGAAATTTAAGTTTTTTTTTTTTTTTTTATGAACCATTATATACTAATTGAATAATAATATATTTAGCCCGTATAATGTTTGAAAAGTTTAAAAATTAAACATAGGTGAAAAATAAATTTACAAAATAATAATATTTAAATGGTAAATATCAATATGCGATTGGTAAAACATGTATAATAAAATTCTAAATAATTAATTGTAAATACATATCGAAAAATATTTATGATTGCCGAGTTTAAATAATTTTTGAAAACTGTGAAATTATTTAACTTTATAAGGAAAAGGACAACATACAAAAACGTTGGCACGCAATGTTGTTCTAGAAAAGAAAGAAGAGAACTGAAAAACAATATGGAAAGATGCTCTCTCCCAAATCATTTGTTTTCATTGATATATATGAAAAAAAAAAATACTTATAAGAAAAAAACAGCCTGTATTTTCATCAATATTTATGAAGAAATACGTTACAAACTACATAAAATATCCATATTACATATATGCTTGCAATATAATGAACTAAAACGTAAGTATTTAAATACAAATAGATTATTAGTAATAAAAAGATATTTATTTGTTTTAATTAATTTAAATTTAAATAATTTTTGTTGTTAATTTATTTAGTTTGCGATGTTTGATCCTATAATGCAAAAGAAAAGAAATGATAAGAGAGTGGTAGTTTTGGTGAAGTAAATCTATGGATCCATGTTATGGTTATGTTGCTTTTAAGCGAAACAATAAAGGTAGAGAGAAGGGAGAAAGAGATACCAGAAAAGCTGTGCGAGGGTGTCCCTTTCGAAAGGTGTGGTGGAGGCATGTAAGGGATCTATCCCTCAAAGAGCATCTAGACAAACATACCATAATATATATTTAATAAAACCAACGCTTCTAACTTCTAACTTTTTTAAGTAAAATTAGTGTATTACCATACTTTTACAGTATTTTTAATAATATTTTAACATCATTTATGTGTGTCATTTACATGTTTGACATGTAATTAGTTTATAATGATGTTTATAATTATTATGATTAATTGTAATTAGTTTATATTGGTATTTATGATTAGTATGATTAATTATAAAATAATTTTGAATCAATCACATAATAATATATAAATAATATTAAAATATTGTCAAAAAAATATTTTCAAAGAATCATAATTCAAAATTTTGTAATTACAAAATTGAGAATCACTTTTATTTCCATTTTTTAACTTTAATGTTAACCTTAATCGTAATACTTGCTTCAATATCCTAATCTCGTCATAATTATTTTATTTATTAATTAAGACAAGAAGTTACCATTAATCTTATTTTATAGAAGATATAAGCTTTTACAAGAACATCCGTAGAAAAGTTATATTATTGTTCATTAAAGTTAGACTTAATCTGGTGAATTATTAAATGATAAAATTTTATTGTATTTAAAAAATAAATTTTAAACTTAATTCAATTTTACCATATTTATAAAAAATGATTTATATTTATTTATATGCTTTATATTGAGATATGTAAATCTTAAATTTAAAATTAAATATTAATAAAGAATTTAATAACAACTCGATAATATATAATTAATATGATACACTCAATTAATAATAAACATAGAGTTTAAATTTACATAAGACTATGTTAAAGAAAAAAGAAAAAAAATGATTTTTGCAATTTAGTTGGTACTGATTTATATAAATAAAATTAGAATCATAATGTTTTAACAATTTTTTAAAAATAAATTATTTCCATGAAATTATGTAATTTGCAGATGATGTGATTTGGACGAGGGTAAATAAAAAACAGTAAATGAATATAAGTTTAATGGATGTAGAGAAGGAAAAGGGGGAAGAGGGTGGAAGATGGAATGAAAAATGGGTGTGTAGTGTAGTGTGGTATAAGAACAAGGTCTGAAAGAGGGGCAGGGGATGCAGTCACGGATATTTAACACCTCCATTCCGACCAAACACTGTCAACTTTACGACTGCCATCAAGAAGGCCTCCCATAGGGCCAGAATCAATTCCTCTTCCCTATAACTCTTATCTCTTGTCTCCCTATGAGCTGAGATATGGAGGAAAATCTGTTCAAAATTTTGCAACACGACACCGCTTGGGTGCTTCCCTAAGCTCGTTTGCCCAAGACCAATAGGGTATTAACCAACCCAACCGTATTCTGCTTCCACTCTCGTTACTACATTACATTACATAAGCGTAAAAAGGAATTCAATTAGCAAAAAGGCAAAAAAGAGAGAGAGAGAGAGAGAGAAAGAAAAGACAAAGAGAGAGAGAGAAGATGGGTTAGGCTGAAAAGGGTCGGGTCTTGGTATATCATTGTTGCTTTGGTTAAGTTTGGTTTAGTTTTATGGTGATGGAAGTGGGAAAATTCAATGGCATGAACTTTTTTTGGAAGAAACAGAAGCCAGTTTCAGAGTTGTGGCAGTTGCACGACCAACATAGCTGGGAGTGCAAAGAATCACCAACCCATTAGGAATAAGTGCAAAGCTTCGTAAAAAGCTGGAAGAGGAAAATCCCAACACCAGCATCAACACCAGCAAGGGTCTGACTCTGGATCCTCACAGGAATTTCCATCATCATCAGCATCGTCGTCATCATCATCTTCATCATCATCATCTTCATCTTCAGACTCATCATCAAAATCTTGTGTTCAACACAAGACATGTAACAACCGAGGAAGAAGAAGAAGGAGGAAACCGATTTCTACACCTTCAACAACGACAAGATGAAGAACCATCTTACACAGGTTTAGACACGGAGCTCTTAAACCCACTTCAACTACCTAAGAAACGGTCTTCCCTCCCTCCTCTTCCACCACCGCCTTCGTCGCTTACTTCAACCGAACATGCGAGAAAGATGGGGGAATCACAGAACCACCATCTCCTTCACCAAGCACCAACACCGTCTAGATCGGCCATGAGAGCCGGCGCCGGCGGGGGCGAGATCGTCGAGGTGCAAGGCGGCCACATTGTCCGCTCCACCGGGCGGAAGGACCGTCACAGCAAGGTCTGCACTGCCAAAGGCCCCAGAGACCGCCGTGTGCGCCTTGCAGCTCACACGGCCATCCAATTCTACGATGTCCAGGACCGCCTCGGCTATGACCGCCCCAGCAAGGCGGTGGACTGGCTCATAAAAAAAGCCAAGACCGCCATCGACGAGCTCGCGGAGCTCCCTCCATGGAACCCCACGGCCACGTCAATGCAACCGCCGCAGCAGCAGGAAATCGCCCTCCGCGAGAACAAGTCTCTCCCTGCCGAACAAGACCCGACAGCGTTCGGCAACCGTGGCGAGAGCAACGTTGTCGTCGCCGCTACCAGAGTTCCGGAGCAATTCTCTCACCAACAGTTGGAGAGTGAAAATGCTAACATTGGCACCAGCAAGTACACCAGTGGTCCTGGTTTTCTGCCACCGTCTTTGGATACTGATAACATTGCTGAGACAATCAAGACTTTCTTTCCCGTCGAAGCTACCACGACGTCGTTTCAGAGTTACCCTCCGGCGCCACCGGATTTGAGGCAGCAAGATCTGCGTTTGTCGTTGCAGTCCTTTCAGGACCCTATCATGCTTCAGCATCAGCCTCAGAGCCACAACGAGCCGGTGCTATTCGCCGGAACGGCGCTCGGCTTCGACGGCGGTTCCGCCTGGTCGGAGCACCAGAACCACCACTCGGAGGAGCACAGGTTGCTCTTTGGTGGCAACAGTGGCCATGGCGGTGGGTTTGTGTTCAACACGCCGGCGCCGGCGTTTGGCCAATTTTTTTCTCAGAGGGGACCCCTTCAGTCCAGTAACACCCCTTCGGTTCGTGCTTGGATAGACCCTTCGGTCGATCACCACCATCACAACCATCACTACTTCTCGCCGCTGATCCACCAGGGCTCCGTCGCCGGCGGCTTCTCCAACGGCGGTGGATTCTCTGGCTTTCGCATTCCAGCACGAATTCAGGGTGAAGAGGAGCACGACGGCGTATCCGACAAGCCGTCCTCTGCTTCCTCAGATTCTCGCCATTGATTTTAAAAACACATAAAAGATCCCAACTTTGTTCTTCCCGAGGTTCTTTCTCACAACCCAATTCTTAAAATCTCAATAGTGTTCCTCCTCCTTTTTCGTTCCTCTTACTCAGTATTTTTTTTGTTTGTTATTTTAGGGCTTGTGGGTTGCATTGAAGATAACTGACTCGGTTGATAAAGAGAACATGCTTTTGGAATATTAGGTTGAATGAATTTTCAAGCTGCAATGGGAATTCAAGAGAGTTGGGTTTGGATCTGTAGATGTGTTGATGTCAATGGCCTATGCCGTGGGAATGAAGAAAATCTGAGACAGATATTCAGGTCTTCGCATCCATCGGTATTTTGATGTTTTATGTGTTTTTCGTGCTCAATAACTAGGACATGCAGTGCTGTGTTTCTTTGGTTTCATCTTTGTTCGATGATTGCTATTACTATGTTTTCCCTTTGTTAGTGACTTCGTCATCTCTGTATTTCTTTCGTTTCTACTTTGTTGTAGTGATTTGAAAAACATTCTCACTGAATAAAAGAACTAGCTTGCTCTTAGTAGTTGTTGTTGTTGTATATTTCCTAGTTAGTGCAGACCCAGATGCAGAATAATGGGTTCTCTCCATGACAAAACAGGGTAAAACAAAATAAGCCGACATAGGAATCTTGCTTGGATTTGTTGGCATGGTAAGTGTGAATGTTGTTCTGTTGTTTGAAATGAGAGAAAAAGGATGGTCTTTTATTGGAAGTAATCATATTTTCTCACAACACTTTTTAAGATTTATTTTTTTCTTTCTTCTAATCTGATGGTTGTGGAAAGTGCAGTGAAAAAGAAATGTAGGAAGATGATTACTGTTTCATTGATTCCTAAGTTGTTATATGAAGGAAACGAAAGAGGGTTGTCTTTGCATTAGAATGATTGATGTTTTGTTCCTTTTTTTACTACTTTCTCGTGCAACCATCCACCCGTCACTAGACACTAGCTTCCTCATCTTCAAAAACAATTGGAAAGAAATCTACAGCTCCATTACACCTTTCTCTTTCTTGCTTCGAATTTGGGAGCATTTGACTGAGAAGTCATTATCGATGAACAGTAGATAAACTGTTGACAAAGGAGAAAGGGTTGCTTGAAGCCGATTTTGATTCCGAGCTTGGTAAAAAGGCAAATATCCTAAATTCAGCATGGTTTGCTGCTTTTCCTTTCACATGTCATAATTGTGGTTCTTCAGCTAGTTTAGTATGCTATGACAGCGACTGAAAGCTTGATTAGGAATATAAAAGTTAACGTGATAAAGGAAAACATCCGCAAGTCATCTTTGATGACCCACTCACCTACCAGCTTAGTTAATGCAGAGAGTGTGAAATGAAAAAAAAAAAAGAAGCTTTAAATTCTAGTAGCATGGTTTTCTACCATCCAATTTTGAACCACACATCTTTCCTTCTAGAAAAAAATATCAGGTGTTTTCTTTTGGATTTTCAGTCTTACAACAGTAACATGAGGTAATGGCAGAAGTCCATCATGACTCATGATTTGAGTAGTTAAATTCCAATAGGTAAGAACAAGTGGGAAAAGTAAAAAAACAACATCTGCAGGGTAGCCATGAAAAGGAGAGGGTGATTGATGAGCACAACCAAGCTCAATTATGAAACACTTCACTCTCATGGGTACCACTAAACTGTCATACTTCTACACCTGTCTGTGGTCCCCTACCTTGCAACCAAGCAAATCTCACAACCTCAAAAGATCTTTCCTATTCTTCTTAACCACCTTCTTCAAGGGGTAATCAAATATATCATATTAAAAAAACACAACTTTCGCCTCTCGTGCAATTGTTTTTCCCTTGTTAATGCGGCTGCTAGTCGGTTGATAAATCAGATTACATCAAAAACAACATTCTAGTGCCTCATCAACTCATCGTACATCATACAACTCATGTTACTATATGTGGAAAGTGGCAAGTATTTAATGAATATGACACCACAGAGATTCACCGCCATGTTTCTTAAATTAAACCACTGGAAATCATCATCCCATGATAGTAAATTAATGCACAAGAGACTTAATTACGCCACTCCAAACCAGAGAAACAACAGCTATCTGACATGGGATGAAAGATGAAAGATAATACTTTTGTTGTTCATTTTTGGTTTATTGATTAATTGAAAGGATGCTCACTGAAATATGACAATTGGGTGTTTTATCTTCTAAGAAAAAGATAAACTTTATCTCATCTAAGTCGTGTATCAGTACTACTACTATGACCAACATTCACATCTGTTACCTTTACACAAGTTTTACAGAATGGTCGGAAAATGTTATTTTAACCTAATTCAAGGTTTTAAAAACTGCAAGATCATATTAGACATTATCCAAAATCCATTAATGATAAAATAACGTAATATGAAAAAAAAAATAAAAATTACAGTGATAAGGGTGCTTGAGAAATGGGACGTGATGAAATTGATTAATGAGCAGAGATGACAGAGGAGACAGCGTGGTTTATTTGGCTAGATTGTTGTTAGACAGATCTGGAATGTTGTTTTCTTTCCCTTTCGGAGTTTCCTTTGTATTTGACAACTCAGAATTAGACAATGGAACTTTGCTGTCAGTGGTTTTCTTTGTGATGGGGTCAGGAAAACGAACCCGGATTTGCCATGGACGAGCTGCTACCCACCTCTCCTTCCAGCTCCAACCCCAGCTTTCTTTGCCAACGCTGTAGATAGCCTGGCCCAAATACTGCCTGCAATTGGGCCTCCACTGAAATATGCTCTGTGGGGTCAAATTTTTTCTTTTCTTAAAGGAAAATAAAAATCTTTCACTTTAATATAAAGAGAAAGAAAAATATTCTTTTGACACACTTGTCTTTTTTTACATTTCACATTATCTTTTTTTTTTTACTTTTTACTTTTTTTTTTCTTAAAAAAATATAAAATTTTACATTTTTATGACTATTTTACTCTTATGCTATGTGTCAAATGAATGTAAAAGTGTGTCATGATATCATTGTCCAAAAAAAACAAAAATGGAGAAAAAAGTTTAACATAAAAAAAATATTCCGAGCAATTTAAATTTAGATCTAGTTCATGTAAGAAACACGCATGTGTTGAGATTTTCTTAGGAATAAATTAAACATCCTTTTCAATGAAAAATCTAAGACTTTGTAGTTTTTTTTTTTTTTTTTTTTTTTTATGTATGTTACTTAATTTTTTTTCATTTATAATCACTGTTGGATCTTTCTTTTGAGGTAGACTAGGAAAATTTACTACTTCTAAAATATGAATTGTCCATATAAAAAAACTTAATAAAAAATAAATTTTTAAAATGAATAATACATTTTAGAACACCAAAATTAAATTCATATTTAATTATGGTAATTAAATTAACGGTTTAAATTTTCAAAAATTAAATAAAAAATATTAAACTTGGAATCTTACGAGCAAACTTACAAGAGTTGTTTAAAAACGATAGAGTACGATAGAACTCATCCAAGTTAAAAAATTGCTTTATAAGATCCTTCTGTATTTACCAAGTTTTAGGAAAAAGTAAAAATTAGATAAGGTATAAATGTATTTTGATATAAGATTTTTTTTATATAAATGAGGATATAAAAGAAAAAATAAAATAAAATATTCTAAATTAGAATTATAATAAAGTTTCTATAAAAATGATATAGGTATGGGAATTTTTTTTCCTTCTCTTATGAATACTTATGCAGACTGTTGATAACTTTAAAGTTGATTAGATTTAGCACAAAAGAGGTTTACATAAGGGGCTATGCTAGTGGTGTAGCGGTAGTGTAGTGGAACCAGTAATGGCCACTTGAACATCTATATTTATTTTGAAACTTTTCTTTTAATAAAATCTTCATATAATCTATTGGAAGAGTATTTTTGGGTTTTTTCTCTTTAACTTTCTGTGAAAATTAGAATAAGTTTCTTTTCAAAACTTTGACCTAATTTAGTCTTCCAACTTTAGAAATGTTTGAATTTAGTCTTTTTATCCAAATTTTGTTTAATTTATTTAATGTTTCAAATACATTTTTCAATTAACAATGAAACAAAACTCAAATATTATCATGAAACATGCTTAAAACATCAAATAAACCTAATAAAATTTAGTTAAAAGAACTAAATTCATACCTTTCTAAAGTTGGAGGATTAAATTAGGTCAAAATTTTGAAGAGAGACCATTCCAATTTTCACTGAAAGTTAAGGGACCAAAAACATATTTAACCCTTTTTGTTTTGAAAATTGAAATTTATAAATGTAATAAAAATGAAGAATTGCGTTTAGATAGGTGATGATTGATAATTTTTAATTAGGAATATTATTAATTCTTTTGTAATGTTTAGAATTTGCAAGTATATATAGTATTTATAAACTAAAAAATGATGGCAATTTCATATTTGGATGACTAGGGTGGAACTAGAGTTTGGTAGGATTTGGACAAACCTATAATCTAGCCCACTTAAAAAAATATAGGATAGGGTTTGATGTGGGGGTAGAATTTTTATCTTCACCTCTTCAACTTTTTAATCTAAAGAATATATTTCAATTCTATAATATGAAATACATTAAAATTTCGAATTGTATATTTGGAATTGTATAATTTAAAATATATTTTTAAATTAAAATTATATTCTAGACTATTCAATTTTGAGTTATATTTTAAATTGTAACATCGAAATATGAAAAAATTGAAGCAAAAGAGAGAGATTCATTTTATTTTTCTATATAATAGGAAGAAAAAAAAAAAGATGCAAGAAGAAACAATCCATCCATATTACTCATTGCTTAACTTACACAAGAGTGAGTTGCTTTGATTTGATTTTGATCCAATTAATCTAATCTAATTAAGTTGGATTTTGAGTTAATTAATACCCATATTATTAATATGAGTAAAATTAGAAATCATATAATATATTTCAATTTAAATTAAAAATGTTTCAATTTTAAGTTTATCATGACAATAGTTTTATAGTCATTGTTCGCTTTGAACTTTGATATTAATCATGTTATTTTAATGGATTTGAGGTAAACAAAATCTTAACATTATTATTTAATACATTTTATTTGATAGGTGTTTTACATTAAAAGTTAACGTAGATTATATTTATTAGTGTAAAAGACTTTATACTGTCATCAATTAAGTAACAAGTTAGTTTACTTTTATTGTAAAATACTTAAAAGTCACACCAAATATATAATTGGCTAGTAACACAACCTTTTGTACTAATAATGCTTCATATCTTCAAACTTAGATTCTATACTAAAGTGTAGAGTGGTGAAAATGAGTCACAGTCGTCAGGTTAATCCGATCCGTCACAAGTTTAAACCGAGTTGAATTTAAAAAAATTGTATTTTTTTTTATACAAGTAAGATTTAAATTCGGCTCATTTAAACACGGTTCATCCAAGTTGAATCCGTGATGGGTCTGGTTGGTCTACTAACCCACCAACCTAATTTTATCTTATTAAAATTTAATTTTAATTTTATAAAAAAAATATTTATTATTTTTTTTGTTTGAAAAAATTATTTAAGTTTCCTATTTTCAAAACTAATTAAACATCCCTTGCGAGTGAAATTTGAGACTGAAATTTGTTTAGATTTGAATTATAGAAGATTTGTATTTTTTTTAAAAAAATTGTAATTAAATGAATTAGTGAGCCAACTCATCTACGCACCAACCCGTGGTGGGTCAGACTGAATTCAAATTTGTCTGACTCGCTAACAAATGAGTAAGGTTGAATTAGGGTTGAATTGACTTACTAAGTGATCAATCCGTGATGAGCGGGTGACCCGTTTACTGTTATAGTGTCATTAAAAACATTAATAAAAATAATTTGAATTCACCACATTCTTTCAATCCTTCTTTAGAAACAAAATTATGAGAGGAATTACAACTCCAAAATAAATAATATTTTAAATTTTTAAATACTTAGATCAAAAGTTCCAACTCAAGAAACCATAAAATGTTGAAATTTGTGTACCTGATGAGAGAAGGCATATGCCATAGCTCGCTCTCGTTTGACTGCTGCTTCTTCTCTCTGATGTATCCTGAAAAGTATCTCTTCCATTGTGTCGGAACCTCCACACCATCCCACCTGCCATACATTTACCAACAAAACATATTTTCTTCATCATGATTTCGACAATGGTTTGTTCAGTACTTTAGTTAACAAAAGTTGAAAGCTAAAAACATTATCAAGGTGACAGTAGTAATATACCTGAAGCTGATGAATCTCAGCTGCAAGTTTTAACTGGTTTTCTAATTTCTTTTGTTTAATCCTTGCTTCTGTTAGCATATAGAGTCTGCGAGCTTTAATCTGTTCCTGTATTCTGCTCCAAGTATGTATATAGTTCAGTGCAGTTACTGCCTGTTCTTTGGCAGCCTCAACTTTCAATTCTACCTTCCATGGTGCAATGTTTATCGTGTAGTTTAGTGCAGTATCTCTTAGATTGTGCAACGTTCTTCTTGCCTGCATAGATAGCAGTATTGTGCTAGGTAGATGGTTCCAATCATTGATTTTTTTTTTTTCCCATAATCTTTATAAAAGATTAATGGAACAGGATTTTGTGCAGATTTGATTTTTTCTCAGTAGTCACCATGGGTATGTATAGCAGTAAAAGGAATAGAGAAAACTTATACCAGAAACAAAATGAAATATATATATATTTTTTCTTTAAATTATAAAAGATTGTATTTCATTCTTAAATCTAAAATAAAATTGATCAAGTAATAAAACAAATGGTGTTAAGCAGCATGCAGAGAATATGTACCAGAAATGCACGAAATGCATTTTGAATCCGAGTAGCAGCAATGTCTTCCATCAACCTGGTGGGAACTGTCCTTTCTACCACCACCAAACCTTCATTAGAAATGCTATTTGACTCTTCAAGAGTTTCATCTTGCTTTTCCTCCCACGACTCATCTAATTTTTCAGGGGTGAATTGCACCTACTCAATTCAAAACCATCGTATGTATCAACAATGGTATCTTAGAAACACATTAAACTAAATATTTGTCAAAAATTTTACATCAACGATTAGAGATAAGACCAATTTATAGATAAGACCAATTTATAGTATATAACTGGATACAAATTTTTCTTATAAATTGATTTTGTGAGCCTGATTAAGTTTAAAATTCATTTCTAGCGATATTTATGAATAATATTTGATAATGGATGATACTATGATCACAAAAAACAAATACCTTAGCTTGTTCCAATTTATCTTCCTTCCGTTTCTTCAATTTAACAATCCTCTTAAACCATTTCTTTGGACCCATAATTTCTAAACCTGCAAAGAACATTCTATCAATTGATTGCGCATCCTCATGCATAAACTAACAGGGTTTTATAATCGATTTATTCCAACATCATTTTTCAGAAAAATGCATAGGCTAGTTATATTTCCTATAATAATTCCTAATCCTGTTATACAAATTGATAATATTGTTTTTCTGAAGAACATGTATGTTCAAAATTAGAAGTATCCAACCCCACAAGAAGAACATGCAGAACTAAATAGAAAGATGCAAAATAATGAAAAAGAGTAAAGAGAACATACCATTAAGAGAAGCAAAGAAAAGGTTGCTTTAGAGAGGATGAAAGGTAAGGAAGCTGTTTATATATAACACTTTTTTCATTCAAGAGACAAACCCCATAGAGAGTTCATAGCAAAGTGACAAATCAACCACAGTGAAGAAGATGTTTAATCTCATGGAAGATCAGGAGTCTTCAGAAAGGTAACAGAAGCTAGTCACATATATTCAATGTGTACTTTCTGAAAATGATCTCACAATGATATCTAAGTAACAAAAGTTAAAGATATATGCTTGCCTTGTCACTATTCAATAACATATTTCCTTCTTTTTATAGTATAATTACCATGTATCTACTAGTTTCATTAATTATTAATATCGATCATGAGACCTCATTATGGCATATCCTGAGTTTTTTCTTTCTTTTTTTCTTTTTAATTTTGAAATAAGGTTTTACAAAGGATAATTTCAACAAAATATGTATAACTCCTCATTTAAGTTATTTGAATTCTGCTAAGACAACTATATAACATGATATTTCTTTTTTGTGTACATATATCCATATTTTTATTTTATTTTTAATTATATTGAAATATTATATAATTTTGAATTACATTATCATCTCTTAAAACAACTGTAAAAAATATAGTGGACAGTAACTATCCATCCACTAAAAGTAACTACACATCTTTCAACTACTTGATAATATAATTATGCTTTTTCTTTGTCTTTCCCGTCAATTTGTAATCTATATATTACTCTTCCAACATTATTTCCCTTAAAACTATAAATTACCTAAATTAAATGTAGAAAATAATGATACAGATAATTGTATTTAAACAAATTTATTAAATATATAAATTGATATAAATGTTAAACTTAACTTAAATAATAACAAAAAATGTGAATACAAATGTTTGATATTGATCTAAATGTTTAATATTGAGTATTGAAATATATTATCAAAGTCTCAGTTGCGAATCTTTAGATATATATGGGAATGTGTCAAAATCTTTTCACATGTATATAAAATTTTGTTGGGAATATTAAATATATGAAATATGCTAAAATTAGATTTTTATTTTATTTTATTTGTATACTAAATATATATATATGTGTAAAAAATGAGTAGATTTTTCTTTTTTGTCTTTCCTCGTTTTCAGTCTTATTAGCGTCAAACCTAATTAAAGGTTCAATATGTTTTCATATATATATATATATATATATATATATATATATATGTATTGACTCTTCTTATTATACCTTCATGGTAGTAAGATGAGAGAATGAGTTAAGAATATATTATGTGTTTTGGTTTGTGGGGGTTGTGTTCAACTTTTTTTTCTTGATTTGTTCTTTTAACTTTAAGTTTAGGTCAAAGTTTTTCTTGTATTTTGTATTTGTTATCATTCGGTCAAAATGAGGAATTATCTGCAGATTGCACTCTAATGTCAAAGTTAGTAATGATTTGACGATACTAAAGTTAAACGTGTATTAAATGCAATCAACCTACCACAACACTTCAGACCTGTATTTATATATTTTGGAATGGACTTTAGATTAACATAAACCTAATTATGACCGAATTGGTAATAATCTTTCTTAGATTTAATGTAATCATCTTTAACATTAATCCTCGTTTAACTCGGCCGCTTGACTAGTCGGTCAACTCTTTTGGGGTTCTAAGCTAACGAAATTGTTTGGTCTTCTATTGACTAGACGGTCACACTATACATAAGCCCCTCAAGCCTGAGCATATCTTGGCATCTTGATATGCGAAGGGCCTTTTGGGTTAGAGAAGGTTCCATGCGTTTTAGATGGGATGATAGGATTTTTGTGCAACTGATCAGTCTACAAATTTAACTACATGAGCAGTTACTTCCTAACCGTGTCAGTTGAGGGTTTTTCAGGATTCGTGTGCTCGTTGAAACGAAAGGACGCGAACTGTGGATCACTAGATCTTGTTTGTTTCGACGGTTGAGATTCGTCCATCTAAGCACTCATTTGGACTATAAATAGGGGGTGGGGTCAATGTCATTTTCACCGTTGTTATTTACCTTCTTTTCACGACTGAGCACTATATTCTAAAACACTAGAAGGGATGAAGGGGCTCTTTAAATTAACTTAGAGGGTTCATTTAGATATTCAATAAAGTATAGTTGAGTTTAACTCACTCCTGATTGCATAATATTGTTCACCACTCCTAGTATCCCTAAACACTCTGAATGCCTTTAAGACTCGTTTAGTTTAGTTTTCCCCACTTCTGGTTGTGTAGTATTATTCACCACGTCTAGTATTCCTCATCAACTAATAACCTCTATTTACCCTAGATTAATTGAGTATTTTCACCAACCCTAGTATTCAGCTACCCGTCGAGATTTCCTTGAGTATTAGTACAACTCTTAGTACTAAGCTACCTCGCCGAGATTTCCTCTGAGTTTTACCCACTTCTAGTTGTGCGGTATTCTTTGTCAGAGCGGTGCAACAGAATGGTTAAAGCGTTCAATAAACCAAGAGGGGGTGAATTGGTTTCTTATCGCAAATCGTTCTTTTAATAATTTTCTCTTAAATATAAATTCATTAATACCAAATTAAACAAATAAAAGAGTAAGGAAGAGAGAAAATTGCACGAATAATTTTTATACTGGTTCGGATCATAGAGATCCTATGTCCAGTTATTAATCTCAACCGAGAATTAACGTTCCACTAGCACAAACCAACAAACTATTACAATCACAACGAAAATAAAACAGTTTAAGGTTAGAACACCTCTCTTGTTACCCCAATAGATGAAAAACACTTCCCTACAACCCACAAGGGATGAACACCTCCTCCAAATGCTTCACAAGGGATGACAAACTTTCAACTCGATAACATCAACAACAGTCAATCACACTCCCTGTGAAAGTTCTCGCTCTATGCCAACACGCCAAGTTCTCAAAGCCACATCACAAGGATTCAACAAACCCTAGAACACTTAACACCGCACTATGCATATAAGAATTTAGAAAATATACTTCTTGTATGTATCATATTTTAGAATGAGAGTCCCAATATAATTTATATAGATCTCACTGGATACCTTCAAAAATCCGTTGTCAAATAATTAATTATGATAACCAATTATACACTTATGATAATTTATTATGCATTTAATGAATGCATTTAAAAATTCTCATAATTTCTCGTGATAATCAATTATGACAAGTGTCATAATGAATTACTGATAATCGATTATTATAATTTGGTAATTGATTATCTTGAGTATAAAATGAGGTTTTCTGATTTAAAAATTAATTTTAAGGCAAACAATACATAAAATCAAAGATAAACCACATCTTATACATCAATATACTAAATTAAAACAGTTTTAATATAAAAGCAAGTCTTCATGAAGATCTTCCTACAATAAGAACACTTGAGACTTGATTTTGAGACATCGTCAAAAAAATTTCTCTTTAGCTTTATGCTAACAGTCTCTCCCTTTTTTATGATGATAAAGAATATTTTGATTTAAAGATTTTTATACATACATGACTTAAAGAAGAGGGATTAGTAGACAAAAGATAAATATAATTAAGATTTTAAACATATTTCTCCCCCTTTTGTATCATATTAAAAAGTGTTATGTATGATTAAAAAAATTCTCCCCTTTAATATAAAACTTCCCCTGAATATAATCCATAAAAAAATAAGGCAAAACAAATAAATAATAGTTATCAATCTACTAAGTTAAAAAAGTTTTAATATAAAGACAAGTCTTCATGAATATCTTCATGCAATAAGAGCACTTGAGACTTGACTTTGAGACATCATCAAAAAATTTTCTCTTTAGCTTTATGCTAACAATCAATCCCTTTTTTATGATGATAAAAAATATTTTGGTTTCAAGCTTTTTATAACCTGTATTGATCTGTAACTCATACATGACTTAAAGAAGAGGGATTAGTAGACAAAAGATAAATATAATTAAGTTTTTAAACATATTTCCTCTCTTTTGTATCATTATTAAAAACGGCTATGTATGATTAAAAAATGTCTCCCCTTTAATATAAAACTCCCCCTGAATATAATCCATAAAAAAAAATAAGACAAAACAAATAAATAATAGTTATCATAATTTTTATTAAAGGGAAATAGGAGGCATAAATCCAAATGTAGTAAATATAATAAATTTATAAGTCATAATAAATAAAAAAAGTATAAACGAGTACTTCTCCTTATTAGAGTTGTCAAAACGGGTAACCCGGTTCGACCTGGCCCGGCCCACCATGGGTTGGTGGGTAAATGAGTTGGCTCACTAGCCCATTTAATTATATTTTTTTAAATAAAAAAAAATACAAACTTTCTGTAATTTAAATTTAAACAAATTTCACTCCCAAAAAATTATGTTAAAGACAATTCAAAATAATAATAAAAAGTACAATATAATCCAAATGTCATCCAAAAACAAAGACAAAAAACATACAAATAAGTTTCTTATATTCATCATTTTTTGTTCCTTATCCATTTATGATAGTAGAATCTCCAATAGATAAATCCACAATAGTATGCTCTCTTGAATCATCCTGAATGTCAAACCAACCTGAATGTAGTTGATCACATCAATTGTTGTAACCCTTGACCCTTGTTCTTGTTGTCTCCAAATTCACTAATAAAGATTTTCCTAATGTTAGAACAATTCCGACAATCAATAAAAAAATATTAGTAAAAAAAAAAGAGAACAAAAAATTAATAGTTTAACCTGTAACATAATTTCCCAAATTCAAAGATATCAAAAAGAGCTTGTTCAAATAATATATACTCAAATTGTTTAAATAAAATGAAAAAAATCTGATACAAGCATGTCAGAACATGAAAAAAAATCATTCCATGTCTTCAAATCCCCCAGAACAAAAAACAAATTTGCAAACCTCTATTTTTATCCTTATAGGGTTTTTGAAAAAAAAAGAAAAAAAGAGAAGTGAGAAAGCAAATGTGGAGAAAAGAGAAGAAAAAAGGAAGGGTGTTTTACCTGTTCCTTGAAGAATTTCAGTGAAGTGAGGGTGAGAGCACCGTCAAATGAGAGAAAGTACCGTGAGAGTGATTTTTGAGAGCAGAGGTTACTTTTTTTATATACACAGTGAGTGAAGAAAGTGTTTTATTTTTTAGTGTTTCATAAATAAAATAATAAATTAAAAAAATAAAATTAGGTAGGTGGGTTGGTGGGCCAACCCGGCTCACCACAGGTTCAACCCGCATGAGTTGGGTGGTCCGCGGGTTGTGACCCATTTTGACGGCTCTACACCTTATTGAGTAACTTAAAAAAATATTTAAATTGCCCAAAAATTCGATACTTAAGGAAGAAAGAGAAATAGTTTTAAAAAAAATTATCAATTTCTTTTTTCATTTTAAAAAGGTTTAAACCTCTTTTTGGTCCCTAAGTTATAAGCTGTTGTTCAGTTTAGTCCCCGGTTTTAAAAATGTCAATCTTTGATCCCTAAGTTATAAAAAATGTTTCAAATCAGTCCCTGCCGTTAAATATCCACTAACGAAGTTAACTTTTTCCTTTCTCTCTCTTCTGCTCCTCTGAATTTCCGTGAAGATAACAACTTTTTCTTTCTCTCTCTTATACTCCTCTGAATTTCTCTGAGAAAAGAACAACTTTTGCAGACAATTTTTTTTCTAAAATTTTGTTGGGTCATGACTCAAGAATGTTTTGCTTTTGCCTGTTGCAGTCGTCAACGATTCTCCAAATTCAATTTTTTTTCTCTTCCATTTTAGAACCGCACAACACAGAGCTCTCTGAACTGTATCTAAAGTTTGGCAAAGTCATGAACCAAAAGCTTCTATTCTTTTCTGTAGTAGAATGCAACGAGAGGGAGTAGATTGGGAGTAGAAATTTTACACAGAGTAGTGTTGGACTCAAAGTGTTGTGCATTCTGCATGAAAACATATCTTAATTTAATAATGGAAGAATAAGAAGAAATTTCCATAAAGTAAAACATTTTCAAACGCACAAAATTTCATGAAATAGTGCCATTGTTCTTCTACTGCTTTCGAGAGACAGACAACAAGAAAGTGTGAAAATTCAAAATTGGGAAAATGTACCTTCTTCCGCTTTCCAGTGACTTTCATCTCGCTGCGATCAGACTTCCCAACATTGAAATCNACGGNCGTGATTCCACCTTCATCCTTGAAAGCAACGTGGGAAGGAGCCAACCCAATCACACACAAGCTTTAAGGTAACAACAACAATTACAGAGAATGAACATATTTTTAAGAAAATACCAACATAATCCAATTTGAAGCAACCTCTTAGGAATGAAAAGCATACCCATTGGCGTGCCGGTAAACGTACTGATCGTGAGCTGGTTTCATGAAATCTGAAGTTCAAATTAACTAAATAGTTAACTATAGAAGTTTAGGGTTTATAAAAAGAATGTAATGTGAGTGTGAATAGGATTACCTATGGTGAAGAAAGTGGCAAAGTTGGATTCAACGACGGAAGGAGGAGTCATGGGAAGGCTGGGGTTCTCGGTCTCAGGACCGTTCAACCAAAGCACGTATTTCAGCAGCTTCTCTCCCTCCCCCACGAACCTATTAGCCACATACATCTCTGCATTCTCAAATATCTTCGGATCCTTAGTCGCAAACGGCTGATACCCAAACAGCATCTCCCCTTTCTTCACCGAAAACGCATTGTCGTGACTCTCGATCACCACATCCCTCTTCGCAGAAAAAAAAATTGTCTACAAAAAAGCTGTTTTTTTCTCACAGAAATTCAGAGGAGTATAAGAGAGAGAAAGAAAAAATTGTTATCTTCACAGAGATTCAGAGGAGCAGAAGAGAGAGAAAGAAAAAGTTAACTCCGTTAGTGGATATTTAACGGCAGGAACTGATTTGAAATATTTTTTATAACTTAGAGATCAAAGGTTGACATTTTTAAAAGCGGGGACTAAACTGAACACCAACTTATAACTTAGGGACCAAAAAGAGGTTTAAACCTTTTAAAAACCATACTTTACCAAATTTTGGTGCACACCCAAAAGCTTCTTCCTTAATTTTTGATACCCAAAAATACTTATTTGGGTCCTTTGGATTAGTTAGACAAATATTTAAATTATTTTATAACCCAAGTAAATTCTCCACATGGAACACCATAATGTTTTATTTTACATTTATTTAATGTATGACCCTTTTTCATGCAATAAAAACAAGTAACAACATTTGGGTTCCTACAAGTAGTTCCTTCTTCTACCCAAACTCTACGGGTTCTTTTATATTTATTTTTATAATTATAATCATAATAACTATAATTATATTTAGAAAATTTTTTAATTTTATTACCATAATTATAATCATAATAATTATAATTATTTTTAGGAACATGTTTAATAACCTTTTTAATTTTTAAATTATTGCTACATTCAACGTTGGTTATTTTATTTACAGAAAAACATTATGCAATTTTGGTATATTTACCTTTTTCACAATATAAAATTTTATTTTTCAAATCCTTATGTTCTACAAGAATTTTTTTCATGATTTGATTTTAATTCTTTAAAATTCTTCTTTAGTTTTTTATGAGCATTATTTTTCAAATCCTTATGTTCTTTAGTTTTTTGATGAGGAGTTCTTGGTGCAGAGAAATTGTGAGATATTCCCATTTCCGCACAATATTCATTGAATGCTTCATTCTGGAACTCTTTGCCATGATCACTCCTTATGGACTTTATTCTGAGCTGTTTTTCATTTTGTATAACAACATCAAATTTCTTGAACACCCTGAAAGTTTCACTCTTTGCAGAAATAAAGAAAGTCCAAGTATAACGAGAATAGTCATCAACAATTACTAAACCATACAAATTACCACCAAGGCTTCTAACCCTTGAGGGTCCAAACAAATCCATATGTAATAGTTCAAGAGGCATGCTAGTGGACATTTCTCTCTTGTTTTTAAATGATTGACATTTTTGTTTTCCTTTTTGGCATGCATCACATAATCTTCCAGAAGTATAGCATATGTTAGGAAGACCAATGACAAGATCCTTACACACCAGCTTGTTTAATTGATTCATATTGATATGGGTTAATCTCTTATGCAATAACCATGCATCATCTTCTTTGGACATACGACATACAACAGACTTGAAAGAAGTTTTTTTGAAATCGATTATGCATATGTTGTTATATCTTTTCCCTATTAATAGTAATTCACTAGTTGAACCATTTCTTATCAAACAATATTTTGGTTCAAAAGTTATTTTCAATCCTCTATAACACAATTGACTAATACTAAGTAGATTATGCTCCAACCCTTCAACAAGCAGTACATTATCAATTTCATATGAGGAAGAAGTTTGAATTTTACCAATGCCAATGATTTTACCTTGTTATTATCGCCATAATTGTCGTGACCAGTAGTCCACTAAGAGATGCTTGTGAATTTTGATGGATCTCTCATCATGTGTCTTGAGCATCCACTATCTAAATACCACATGGAACCTTTCTCTCCTTGTTCAAACATGCTTTCATCGTTTTGGATTTTGCCATCATTATAAGATCATTCCCAGATGCATTTTCTTTCTTGATCTTCTCTTTATTCTGATGTTCGTTGTTTTTCTTCCTGTTGAGAAATTTTGTAAACTTTTCAACCTAGAGATTTATCCTTTCAATTATGGATTCCATCCCATCAATACCATTTTTCTTGTTCCGCAAGAAACCTGCTTCAAAAGACTCATAAAATCCATTAGTGATTGAATTTCGCTTAGCATTACAAATAACATGCAAAAGTTCAAAAGCAGATTCACTTTTCCTCATTGTTTCAAAAATAGAAGCCATTTTTTAAGATCTTATCGATTAAACAAAAATATTAATCGATTTGTTTTTCAAATATTTTATAAAAACGAGCTTTGGTGCCAATTATTAAAAAAGAAGGGCTTAGTTTCTCACACTAAGAAGGGGGGGGGGGTTAATTGATGATGCATAAAAATATAAGTTTTCAAAATATTTTCGAAAAATAGGATGTCTTTACACTTTTCTTGAATCGCAAGTAAAATTGTATGCATTGCAACAACTCACTTAATCAAATCACTTAATCAAATACAAAAACAAATTAATCGACTATCACTGGTGGAAAAATAGGATACTATGATGATCTATTATGACGGGTAAAATCCATCATAATAATGTATAATGTAGGGTGTAGGGATTAGAGAATTCAAATGCTGGTTTTTATACTGGTTCGGCCAACCTTCCTACATATAGAGTCCTTCCACTCACAGGAAGCAAATGCACTATAGAGATCTAGGTTTTTACACCAAGGTTTTTATAGCGACCTCACATAAAAATGTATGTAAAGTACCTCTTTAACCTACTAATCTAATATAGGTAATACAACAAACAAGACACCCTCTTCTACTGTCAAACCCTTTGAGACACCGTAAAAGTCAAGAACACAGTTCTTCTTCCTGTGAACACTATAGGGAATACTAGGCAATCTTCATGATTACAATAGTTCCTGATCAAGCAATAGACACCTTGTGCAGAGTGATCAGACGTTCAAATTCAATCAACCTTGTTGCGCAAGAAACTGTCAAGACTTCGATCACCACGATCGATCTTGGTTCTTGGAGCTTTTTCTCTCTTCTGTAAGATATCACGAAGTACACTGAAAGATATGAAAGTGTAAAGATTAATTCTTCTTCTTACAAAAATCAAGCCATGCATCAATATATAATATTACACAAAACATACGCAATTTAATCGATTAGGCTATTAATCTAGTCGAATGTATTTCTCAATTATAGCAGAAAAATATAAGTCAAATGCATTAATTGAAAGTGCATTTAATGTAATTGATTCATAATAAATGCTTGGTCAACATATTTGAAAATATGATCGTTGTGACAGTTATGTCAAGTATTTAAACAGTTTTCAAAACAATAACTAACTTAGTCGAATACAAGTCACATACAATCGATTAAGTAGAAACAGTTAGCACATTTTTTAAAACTTTCCTTCACAAAATTCAACACAACACACTTGAAAAAGACTTGTGCAAACACACGAATTTTAATCGATTTCACCAATAATGTAATTGACTTAAAACTGTTGTTTTGCCACACTTTAAAGTTTAAACATAGTGCTTGTGATTTTTCATTTCCAAAACCTTATGTTATGCATACATGAGTAAAATCACATATCAATCACAGTGTTATGCATTGAACAAAATAATATCACATACATGCTTTAACAATGTAACACATTAAGCATATATGCATGTAACAAAGTACATACACATGAGTTTTTATTAACTATGTGTTGTCATAATAAAAAACACAGATATCACTAAGATTGTGGGTTCAGCTAAACCAGTGCTCCCCCTATCAACAATCTCAACAATGACTATTTAAGATATACATGGACATTCTTTATTACTCTAAAAAGTGAAATTTTTAATGTTTTCAAAAAGTTTGCAAAACAAGTTCAAAATGAAAAAGATTTAAAAATTAAATCCATTCGTATTGATCATGGGAGGGAATTTCAAAATGAATTATTTGGAAATTTTTGTGAAGAATTTAGAATCGCTCATAATTTTTTTGCACCTAGAACTCCACAACAAAATGGGGATGTAGAAAGGAAAAATAGATCTTTAGAAGAACTTCCAAGAACTTCATTGAATGAATCAAACATTCCAAAACATTTTTGGGTTGACGTTGTGAGTACTGCATGTTATGTTTTAAGTATAATGCCTATTTGTCCTATTTTAAAATGTACTCCATATGAATCATTTAAAGGAAGAAAGCCTAATGTTTCTCATTTAAAAATTTTTGGATGTAAATGTTTTGTTTTAAAGAATGTTAAACAAAATTTAGGTAAATTTGATTCAAAATTTGATGAAGCTATTTTTCTTGGTTATTCTCTAACGAGCAAAGCTTATAAATTCTTTAATCAGAGACTTTTGAAATTGAAGAATCTATACATTTTGTCTTTGACGAAATTGTGGACCTTGAGGATACTCTTGAATCATATGAATCAGATGTAGGTGAAGAAGAAAACTTGCAGGAGGCAATAGTTGAAGAGACAATTAATCCTCAACTTGAAGATTTAGCTAAGACATGGCAGCAACCCTGAGGATTATTGTTGGACAATGTTATTGGAGAAGTCTCAAAAGGGTAAGTACTTGTAGAAACTTAGCAAATTATTGTATGATTGTGGCTTTTGTTTCATAGTTAGAACATAAGAGCATAAAGGAAGCTCTAGAAGACTATCAATGGTGTGTTGCAATACAAGAAGAACTCAACTAGTTAGAAAGAAATCAAGTGTGGGAATTAGTCCCTAGAGAAAGCACTCATCAACTGATAGGAACTAAATGGGTGTTAAAAAAAAACTGGATGAAGATGGAAACATCACAAAGAAGAAAGCTAGGCTTGTTGGAAAAGGTTACTATCAAGAAGAAGGTATTGATTATGATGAAACATATGCTCTTGTTGCCAAGTTAGAGGCAATACGCCCACTTCTTGCTTATGCATCTATTATGAAATTTAATTATATCAAATGGATGTTAAAAGTGTTTTCCTAAATGGTTATCTAAAAGAAGACGTATTTGTTGAACAACCACCAGATTTTAAAGATTATAAATATCCAAATCACATCTTTAAATTAAAGAAAGATCTTTATGGCTTAAAACAAGCACCTAGATCTTGGTATGAAAGGCTTAGCAATTTTTTGCTACAAAATAAATTTAATAGAGGTAAAGTTGATTCCACTTTGTTTATAAAAAGAGTAGGAAAACATATTCTGCTTACCCAAGTATATGTTGATGATATTATATTTGGATCAACTAATAAATATCTTTGCGAGGATTTTGCTAAGACTATGCAAGGTGAGTTTGAAATGTCAATGATGGGTGAATTGACATTCTTTCTTGGTTTACAAATCAATCAAACAAAAAAAGGTATGTTTCTTTCTCAAACTAAACATTGTAGGGAAATCCTGAAGAAGTTTGAATAAGATAAAGCTAAGGAGGCTTCAACTCTTATGGCTACATCATGTTATCTTGACAAGGATGAATCAGGTACGCCCATAAACCAAACTTTGTATAGAGGCATGATATGTTCATTGTTATATATTTCTACTAGTAGGCCAGATATCATGCAAAGTGTATGTGTTTGTGGTAGGTACCAAGCTAGTATTAGAGAGTCTCACCCTACCGTAGTTAAATGTATCCTTAAGTACCTTAAGAGAATTGTGTCTTTTGCGTTGTGGTATCCTTGTAGGACTAATCCTAGTCTTGTAGGATTTTTAGATGCAGACTATGGCGGTAGTAAGATAGATAGAAAAAACTAGTGGTACATGTCACCTCTTGTGATGGAAGAGGCTCCAAGGAAATGATGAATGTGCATGTCGCGAGCATGATTCGGACTCCTCGAGGCTTCCTCGGCGAACAAAGACGTAGCGGAATGATGTATAACTTGGAGGAGAAACCAAAATCGAGACCTAATCGGAGGAGAACTCGAGATCGAAGCATAATCAAAGAAGAACCAAAGAAACTTGGTTTGAACCGTAGAAAACCCTAGACCTATGTTTAAATGTTGGAAAATGGATTTTAAATAGTGAGAAAAGTGTTTGAATGGTGGAAAATGATAAAAAAAGGTGAGGAGATGTTTTTAATTGGTCCAAAAACTAGATCAAGCGGTGAAAATGAAGAAATGGTGAAAAAGATGTGGAATCTGTGAAGAGAGAAATGGAGTAGAGGTTTACTGTGATGATGATGCGTTTGAGAGGGAGAAACCCTAGCAGATGAGGTTTCTTCGAAGTGGAAAATGTGAGTAATGAGGATGCGTGAGTGGAAAAGTGGAAAATGATGCACTGACGATGATAAGAAAGAGAACCTGTGGCTGAAGGAGCCTGACGCTTGCCTTAAGCGGATTGGAGGAAGGAGTACGTCGTGAAGGAGATGCACCATGCAATTTGGAAAATGAGAATGGAGGTAGTGTGTTGGAAGGTGGCTAGAATGAGTCTTTGGACTTTCTAGCCTATGACTTTCAAGAGAGAATTGTGTCTGGTTTCAGAAAACTCAATTCTCATTCATCTCAAAAGTCCCAATTACAAGAGAGGAGTTAGGTATTTTATAGTAACCCATGTTCCTTACAAGCTATGCTACGTATACAATAAAATGTAAAAACAAAAATACAAAAAGAGAACACTAAGAAAGGTATGTCAGACAGGATTCCATCATCTTGGGTAGTTCCTTATTTCCTGGCATTCTAAGAAACAAGGTTGTGTAGCCCTATCCACCATAGAGGCTGAGTATATTGTTGCATGTAATTATTGTGCCCAAATACTATGCATCAAACAAAAATTAGAGGATTCTGATATTTACCTTGACCATATACCTCTTAAGTGTGATAACACCAATGTCATAAATCTTACTAAGAATCCCATTATGCACTCTAGAACCAAACATATAGAGATCAGGCACCACTTTCTTAGAGACCATATCCGAAAGGGGGATTGTGAGATAGAGTATGTTGATACCAAGCACCAATTACCAAATATTTTCACCAAAGCATTGCCCAAGGATAGATTTTATGACCATAGAAGCGATTTGGGATCCTAGAAATTTCTTAAGGGTCTTGTTTGTTGCATTTTTCATGTTTTCAAAAATTCTTGTGCAATAATCGATTATCCCTTGTTGATAATCGATTATCATGTCCCTTAGAGTTGTGGCAGGTTGCAATAATCGATTATTTTGAAGCCATAATCGATTATCACTTTTCTGGGTTTTTGTGTTTTTGAAACAATAATAGATTATTTTGAGTAATAATTGATTATTTGACGACTCTGACTGTTAGAAATCATTTTCTAGTCGTTGTAATGGCTATATTTCGATTCTTTTTTGCATTTCTTGACCATTTGTTATATATAGGGGCCCATAATCGATTGTGTTGGAGATATAATAGCTTAGTTTCAACACCAAGAGGGGGGTGAATTGGTGAAAATAAAAAATCAGAGTCTTTTCAAAATCTTTTTCGTAAAGTATAAAACTTTCAAAAGTTTCTTGAATCTCGGTGAAAAAGATAAATCAAGTGCAGCGTAAAATAGTTGACTATGCAGAAAATAAAGTCAACTTGAAAGTAAAGAGTTCAGGGATAGAAAATTCAAACATAGTTTCTATACTGGTTCGGCCAAACTGCCTACATCTAGTGTTCTTCTTGTACCCGGAAGCAAATGCACTATAATGGTCAAGGTTTTTACAACAAGGTTTCTATGGAGACCTCCACTTCAAAATATAAAACACCTCTCTAACCCTCTAACCAAAATATAGGCATACAACACCCAAAGAACAACAAGATATCCCCTCTCCCATAGTCTTTGTCAACTTTGAACAATCCTCAAAGTTCCCAGAACGTAGCACGTCCTCTTCATGTAATCACAACAAGGCAGCCACAATCTTCACAAGATTGAGAGAAGAATTTGATCACGTATGAACACCTTCATTGCAGAATGATCAAGCAGTCTTAAGCGCTCACAATGTTTGCTCTTCAAGCAACTCTTCAAAGAATGATCACCATGGTCTTCTTAATGAGTTCTTGGAGCTTTTCACTTTCTAATAGAGATCAAGATCTGAAACAATAGAATGAAAATGTTAGAATTACCAAAATTTTCTGTAGAATACAAAATCACGTCTATTTATAGTTTTCTGTCAAACAGAAGCTCCCAAAGTTGGCTATGCTACTAATACAGTCGACTTCAGTCAGACAATTATGACATTTATAACATTTAGTAGCAGTCAGACCAACTAAATTGATTGCACATTTAACTCAGTTGACTAGTAATTAATGTTTGGTCAAAGAAACAAAATATAGTCGTTATAGTTCAGAAGCATCAACAGAAATTCAAAACATAACTAACTAAGTCGAGTAGCTTACGCATACACTCGACTATGTCACTTCAATGCAGTTTTGAAAATCTTTTCTTTTCAAAAATACTCACAGCACTGTTTTTGAAAATTTGTGCAAAGCCTCAAGTTTTAGTCAACTTGCTTTATAATGAAGTCGACTTAAAAGTTGCAGTTTTGCCACACAATATAAGGTTAACCAAAGTGCATGTGGTTTTCTTTTCTAAAACATATGTTATGCAATCACAAATGATATATCATGTAGAAAGCAGTGAATATGCACACATAGACAGAAACAAACATGTTCTCAAGAAATCATACACATTAAAGTAATGAACATGTAACACATATCAGGACATGTGTTATTAATAATGTGTTGTCATCATCAAAATCTAGAAACACTGTGACGTTGTAAGGTTTATCTAAATCAGTGCTCCCTTTATCAACAATCTCAATAGATTGTTTCCACATCATTTAAGCATTGTGTGCATTTCTGAAGCATTTTGAGCTATCTTGGTCTTTTCTTGTGCATTTTTTTCTAAACCCCTTAGATTTTCCTTACTCCATCCTTCTACATGGATGATCGGAGGAAACTTCCTACCAGAAGAAGATCATGTCCTTCTACCACTACAGATCCAAGACCTCGTGCTAGTAATCTGAGCGGGTGGATCTTCGACGAGGAAAACACCGTGAGTTCATAGCACTTTGGAAGGAAAGGAAGTTGATATCAACAAATTTTTTTGATCTAAACTGGTTTCATGCCTATGGATTCCAGTTCCCACCTCTCATATTGTCATTAGGGTATATAGTCTCTACTAGAGTTACAAGGTAAATAATATCCTAAACTGGTTCATGTTTTCTAATTCAACTTGAAGGCTAAAGATGGGGTCTACTCTACCAAAGTTAAAGGAGTTGACATTATTTTGGATGATGATATTTGTACCACTATGGCTCAACTTCAACTCGATGAGGATGTGATGATGCTGACTCAAGGGCTCGACGGGTTCAATAAAATCTTGGCCTTCCACTCCTTTCTAAAGAACCTTGATGTCTAAGTGAACAGGAAGCAGTTGTTGGTGGGTGGCCTTAAGAGTAATGAAAGGCTTATCCACTATTTGATTGTGTGGTTGCTATATCCCTATGCTTCAAATGATGGAAGACGCCTTGAGGAACTGACCGATTGGCGCGACGCGAACTCGATCCAGAGGTTCCTCGAAGCTTCTCCGATGAGAAGACGCAGCGGAATGACGGTAAAGAAGCTCTAAATCGAGCTGACTGGACGAATATGGAAAAAATGAACGCAATAAAACCCTAGAAAAGAGGGGAAACTGGATTTGGACCGATTAAACGGTGGAAATCGAAGTTTAATCGGTGAACAAGGTTTGGATCGGTTCAACAAAGGTTTTAATCGGCTAAAATGGAANGAAATGGAAAAATAAGAAAGAAACCCTAGGTTTTGGATGAAGATGTTCGGTGAAAATGAAAGAAGAGTGACCAGAGGTGATGAGTTTGTGAAGAAAGTGGTAAATCTGTGAGATCTGCAAAGAAGAAGGTGTTTGGGCTGAGGAACCTGTGANGAGAGTTTCCAATGGCTCGAGGAAGAAGACTCAAGAATGAAATTCGTGTCTCTGATGCGCGAGAGAGAAATGGCCTCAGCTGATGACGCTGGCACGCTGACGCAAGCGAGGTGATATGTGGCAGCAAAGGAGTGGCAAACGGTGGATGAGAGAGAAGCACGGTGGAGTAATTGGAAAAATGAAATAATGAAGTGTGCTTTGGAAGGAGGCTAGAGGTCTTTGGACTCTCTAGCCATTGACTTTCAAGAGAGAATAGTTTCTGAATTTAGAAAATTCTATTCTCATTAATCTCAAAAGTAAGGAATACAATGAGGAGNTGGGTATTTATAGTGACCCAAGCTCCTTACAAGCTACACTACTATTACAATGAAATGTAAAAAAATACATGAAANAGGACTGTGCCAAGAGGGATTCCATCATAAAATCTTGCTCGAATGTTCAGAAGCTGACCTGATGATCATTTATGGGATAGTCAATGAAATTAAGATTCATTGGCCAAGCCTCATTTAAGACACCATGATGAAGGCTAATAGGTATATAAATTATCCTCTACCCTATGCTTAACTGGTTTCCAGGATTTGTGAGTATAAAGATGTCTCCACTGAGGCATTCCAGAGCACTCATCCAAGCAACAAGATTGACGGTTCTACCCTCTGTCAAATGGATCTCGTCTTGCAAGGTAATACCTACATCCATCATGATGATGTGGGGAATCCAGAAGCTGAAGATGATGACCAGGAGATGGACGATATTCAAGATGAAGCAGGACCTTCTGCATTGGCCAGTAACTCTTATTTCGTAGAGAGTCTGCCTAGGCAGTTATCTGATAAGTCACTTCTTCAAGCCTCTAGGCATGAGGAAGTTTGTTCTCTCCTTAGGAGATTAAATAATAGGGTCCATGCTCTATAGGATTTAGTTCAACCTCTAGATGACCATGATAGTGATGAGTTTTAGTTACCCAACATGCATTTCATTTGCATTTTGTATCTCTCATATGCTATGTTATGTTTTATATTATAAGAAAATAAATTTTCCATATTGCTTATGTTGTTTGATTTATTTATGGCTTATATTAAGGGGAGTTCTTTAATTTAGGGGGAGTATTTTATATACATAAATCTTTTTTATAATGATCAAAATTGGGAAGATATATGTTTAAAGGCTCAATTATATTTATCTTTTGTCTATTAATCCCTCTTTTTTAAGTTATGTATGAGTTACAGATCAGTATAGGTTACCAAAAGCTTTAAATCAAAGATTTTTTTATCATCATAAAAAAGGGGGAGATTGTTAGCATAAAGTTGAAGAGCAGAAATTTTGATGATGTCTCTAAGTAAAGTCTAAATTGCTCTTATTGCAGGAAAATCCTTATGAAGACTTGGTTTTTATATTAAAGCTTTTGTATTTTAGTAGATTGATGTATAGGATGTGGTTTATACTTGATTCTGTGTATTGTTTGCCTTAGGGAGCGTTTAAAATCGTTTTGAATAAGAAACCTCATTTTATACTCAAGATAATCGATTACCACTTATGATAATTGATTATCAATAATCGATTATGACTTACCATAATCGATTGTCACAAGCAATTGTGAGCATTTTTAAGGAAGTTTTTTATCGTTGTGCATTCAATGATGCATAATCGATTGCCATATTAGGATAATCGATTATTACGTGTTAAAAACCTTACAATGGATTTTTGGAGGTATCCTTGAGTGAGATCTCTATAAATTAGATTGAGACTCTCATTCTAATATACAACATACGAAATAAGTGTATTTCGAAATTTTTATCTACAGTGTGTGATGATAATTGTTCTAGGGTTTGTGGAACCCTTGTGTTGTGGCTTCAAGAACTTTGCGTGTTGGCATAGAGCGAGAACTTTCACTGGGAGTGTGATTGAGTGTTGTTATTGTTGCTGAGTTAAAAGTCTGTCATCCTTTGTGAAGATTCAAAGGAGGTGTTCATCCTTTGTGAGGATTCAAAGGAGTTGGTCATCTTTCATGAAGCATTTGGAAGAGTTGTTCATCCTTTGTGGGTTACAAGGGAAATGAGTTTCATCTCTTGAGGTAAGAAGAGAGGTGTTCTAACCTTAAACTGTTTTATTTTCTTTGTTATTGTACCGGTTTGTTGGTTTGTGCTATTGAAGCGTTAATTCTCGGTTGAGATTGTCAATACCCAATTTCGTCCGGGGTAAGTAAATAATTAAAATTAAAGAATAAGAGAATAATAATTAATGGTGGGTAAAGAAAAAAAAAGGAAGAAGAAAATAACAAAATAATTTTCCTTAAAAAAATGTATATGTAATTTTCAAATATTAAAATATTTTTGAAATATTAGTTTAATATGATAATAATTTGAATCAATATTATGCCAATAATTATAAGCAATAATTATAAACAATAATTAAAAATAATATATTGATATATTTGTTGCATTAGTTTCTTTTTAAAGAGAAAAATATGGTTTTTAAAATGGACAAATGTTTTGAAAATATATTATAATCAATGTCTTGAATATTATTTAATTTGTTTTCTTGCAACCAAAACAATTTCTTTCCCTATTTTGTTCATTGTCAATTAATTCACAATTAAAGTTAGACTACCATAATATTACAACAATTTGTGTATATAAATACGCACCCTGTGATAGAAAAAAGAGAACAGAAAAAATAAAGAGAGACATGCAAAAATAATGAGATAGAAAGAGAGAGTATAAAAGAAAATAAGTTCTCACACATAAGGGGTTCTGCAACCACCAAGGAATATTTTTTACTACACACAAATAACATTTTGGTTTAATTGCTTCTTTTGTCCCCAGTTTGGTTGAAGTGTGTCAAATTCGTCCCCCTTTTAGAAAAATGTCAATTTCGTCCTCATATAGAAAAAAATTGTGTCAATCAAGTCATCTCCATTAAAAACAAACTAATGGTGTTAAAAACTTAAAGTGAGTTTTGAATAATAACCACTTCATGGGTCCGATCCCTGATTTTGCAGTGGATAAAGTGAGTTTTGAAAGCAATGATTTTTAACGGAGATGACTTGATTGACACAAACTTTTTCTATATGAGGACGAAATTGACATTTTTCTAAAAGGGGGACGAATTTGACACACTTCAACCAAACTAGAGACAAAAGAAGCAATTAAACCTAACATTTTTTTAAATAATAAAATAAAGGGTATAAGTACACGTCGGCCTATGGCCGGTTTCTTTTTTTTTTTCCACAATTCTTGAAATATAAAAATACAAAATATTTAAAACTAAAAATGTCAATTTTGTTAAACTAAACCATTTTACCAGAATTACGTGATCCCTGATTTTCCATTACAAATGGATATACGTAGAAGCAAGGTCAATTCTTGTTGGGTTCACTTTTCAAAAATCTCAAACAATTCATAATATTTTTTAAACAAACTCACAAACCATTTCCTAGATAAAGAGCTATGTGATCCTTGATTTTCCATTAAATGAATATACGTAGGAGTTAGGTCAATCCTTGTCGGGTTCATAAAACAAAAAATATTTTTTTTTGTTTCCTAATAATTTCTTTATATTTTTAATTTTGGGAAAAATTAAATATTTTGGAAAACCACGTCAACTTTATACATTTAATTAAAGGTACTGCCTTTGGGCAGACATAGTAGGGTGCTAACACCTTCCTTACACGTAACCGATTCTCGAACTTAAAATCTAGTTTTCGTAGACCATGTCTTATTTTATGGTTTTCGATAGTTTTTCTGTAATAAATTATGCTGGTGACTCCCAAAACTTTTTCTTAAACCTGTTTCTTTTTAGTTTGTTGTCGCATCGCGATCTCAGTTACAACAAAGATTAACAACTGGACGTAGGATCTCTTTTATCTGAACCAGTATAAAAATCACCTGTCCAATTTTCTCTCTTCCTTACTCTTTAAGGAATTTATATTTACGAGAAAAGTATTAAAAGAACAATTTGCGATAAGAAACCAAATCACCCATTCTTGGTTTGTTGAACGCGTTAACCATTCCACCACCGCTCTGACATATTCTTTGCAAATAACTTACTCTACACGGATCCACAAGCCTCAATTAAAATATTAGAAGTGGACATTAGAGACAAAAGAGATATTCACAAAATGTTCTTTCCTTGAAGTGGTTTCTAAAAGAAAGTATAACCTACTTCAAGCAAAGTACTAAAAAAGCAAGTCTGATCTGACAAGTTGATTTTGACCAACGACTGTTGTACACAAAGAAAGAGAAGACACAAGAATAGAGGCCAAGAGCTTATTCTAACAGACATTTATCCATAAGCCTTTAAATAGAAGATCATTCAAATGAAGAATCAAGAAGATAACATACAACGAAAATATTCATTCTTTGATAAGCGATCAAAAGAAAAGCACATAAAGAGCTTAAGAAAAAAAGAATATCTGAGTAAAAAAAGAGAAAAAAAGAAAAGAAGAAAAATAATAATTTTAAGCTTCATTGTAATATTTGTAACTGATTTTAAGAAAGAGAGAAAGAAAAAAAGAAAGAAATTACTAATTAAGCCTTCAAACAAAATATAAATGTACCAACATATTTTTAACAATGATTAACTAAGTTTATGGTCTAACTTGGTCAGACATAAATCGAAACATAACAAATGTTAACAAAGGAACAGAAATAACAAAAGCTCCAAAGGCAACATTGTCACCAAAATTAAGCCTAATAACAGCATAGTCGTTAAGCAAAGAAATTAATCAGCATCTATGCTTTCTTTTCCATTCTTGCTTCTCTAAGACTAGTGATTTTCTAGTCCCTTTGAAGCACTACATACCAACTCAAAATTAAATTCAAGATGACCAAACAAGTCTCACAGCCCTAAGAGAGAGACCACAAGAAATGGGTTGAAGATGTTCAAAGCTTCAAAGTGAGATCTAGTTTAGAACTTCTTGCCACCGCATTATGATTCTGAAAACTATCTGATTGTTGTCCAATTAGTGCTGCATTTGCTGATGGAGAGATGAAATTGTAACAATGTTGCTGCTGTTGATTGTACCCTGANGGGGGAGGAACTTGATTCTTCATGTTTGCCTTTAATAAAAGAAAAATGGAAGTTAAGAAGGAATAATAAAATTAGAAAATGGCTAATATGAGTTTTTCCAAATCGGATAAAAATCAGGATATACCTGGTGATGAAATGGTTGGAAAGCTGAAGTAGAGTTTAACTTAAAATTTGAGCATGGGATAGGAGGAGCTAGTCTAAGAAAATCTCCACTAATACTCTCATTATCTTTCTTCTTTTTCTTTGAGTTTAGCTCTGAGTTGGATGCTGCAAGGGAAGGAACTTCCCTGCAAATCAAGAGTGAGTAAGCAAAATTTGTAACTACAAAGAACTTATCAACTCAAAAGATCAAAGTTGAATCAACAACCTTATAGTTGAATTGCTAAAATCCAAGTTGAATTCTCTTCCACGACGGCATGGAATTGTTTCACTTGCTTTAACAGGGGAAGGAAAAGTTAAAGGTTTGAAATTGGAAGAGATTACAGGTGGGGTTTGAAGAGAGAAGGAGCCTTGTCTTTTAATCCCTGTCATCTGCATCAAGCTCACATCATTAAATTTCTTTTGTATCATCTATTCCAAATTTTATAAACAAAATCCAAGGAAAATTATCTAATCACAAATATTGAATTCATCAAAATATCTATACAAAAATTGAAAGAGAGAGGATCTATGAACAACTAAATGAAAAAATATGTTCAGATATATGAACAAAATTCATGTAAAACACTACTAGCTTGAAACAAATTCAGCGGTGGAAAGTATGAATACCCTTTCCTCCTGCCTCTTGGAAACATAGCATCCACTGTAGCTTTGGTTTGAAGGGATCTCTATTAAGGATTTAGGCACAGTTATTGATGAAGTCCCTGAGGAGGCACTCACCTGCAAAATCCAAACCATATCTGTCTTATTCCACAGGAACAGAATGTGTAAAAAACATGGAAACCATTGAGAATTCAAGAGAGAGATCAAACATTAAAACATCTTACCATTGATGATGAAGGGTGTTGTTGTTGGGTTCTCTGCAACCAATTGAAGGAGGGGCTAAGAGGGTTGGACTGACATGGCAAATTTGATGCAAGAGTCAATTTAGGGTCCATCCCTAAGTTCTTGCTCTGAAGTTCAAAATTATGGTGGGCCCACAGGTGGGGCCCACTAACACGCCCATGTGGTGGAACACCACCATGCCAACAAGCCTCAGAGCCACCACCACCACCACCACTGTTTGCTAATGAAACAGTGCTTGAAGGTAATGAATTTGGAGAAGATGGAAAGTTTGCAAATTGCAGACGCAGATCACAGGGTGAATTGTTTGATGATCCATTTGCATTTGCACCTGCTGCTGCTGCTGCTTTTTTCTCCTTTTCTTCTTCTTCAAGTCTAATTTTTTCAAGCTGTGCAACACCAAGTCCCCTCTGAGGCACCTTCTTAGGCTTTGGCTTTTTGCAAGGTCTACCAGCACCTTTTCTACTGCCACCAGCACCACCACCACCAACGTTCTTATTCTTAGAGCTTTCATCTTCTTCACCCATTGCTGCTATATTTCATGCACCACTCACTGCAACAATTCGCCAAACAACTCCAAGGCAAATAAAACCAACATGAGAGAATAAAACAATGTGTCAGAGTGTCACTACCAACCCAGTTATTTCATGCAAACCTTGAATTGTTCAAGTTTGGGGGAATTCTGCAAAGCCTGTGAGGAAATCTAGAAGAAAAAAAAGAGAAAAAGTAGGGTCACTAGGTGTAAAGACACAATGTTTCTGAAAAGATTTCGGACTTTTCTAAAATCTAGAGCTTTTTGACACAGACATATATCATCATCATATCTTATACATATATATATATATACACAAAACCAAAGCTCAAAAATAGCCTAAACAAGAAAAATGGAATGCATGTTCAAAACAAAAATTTAAACCAAGTAAATCTATGACAACTAAATATTATTTTTCCAAAGATCACACTCCCTGAGTGGTTTAAAATCTGATTCAAAAGATTTCAGTAATCTCTACTTTGATCTGCGTTGACCAGAAAAATCACACACACCCTGTTTATTAAATGTGGTTATGTAAATCCCATTATATTAAACTGAGAAAAATCTGATAGGTTCACACACCTGAATCAGACGGTTCAGATACAAATAATTGTATCTTTTTGTTTCTCTCTAAAACTATGTAGGAGACTCTTTGGGAAGACAATGTCTTCTTAGGTTGTTTTGTTTCATATATATGATGGAAGGACCACAATTCCTTTGTTGTCTTTTATAACTTTCTTGTCTCAAGTGTGTGGGTCCCACTTATGGTTTTTACTACCCACCAAATAGCCTTCATAATAACTCATGCAAGAAGAGAAGGAAATGGACAATGGTGGAGTAAGGCTTATTTATGGATGGTAGTAATGAGTCTCATTAATAAAACCAAAAAAGTCAATACAAAATATTTGTTAGAGCAAAAAATTTATGAATTTTTTATGACTGTTTTATTTTTTTTATTAAATGTTAATTATTTAATTGCAGAAATTAAACCATCCCTTCTCTAATTTTTTAATCTCCTCTTTAACAGTTCTTATTCTAAAAGGTGACAAAACTTATTAAGAAAATGTCTAGGAAAATACTAATTAAAGAATATTTAGTATGTATTTTTTATGGTCATAAGAGCATGCAGTATATTTTAGTTCATATTTTAATTATTTCAAGGTTATTGTCAATCAATATTTTAAACACATTACTAAATAAGAAATGCTTAATATATTAATTGTTTTTATTATTTGAAGATATGTATTAAATATTATTTTACGTTTCTAATCAAATAAATATATTTTTATTTTTGTTTCTGCATGATACCTAAGACAATTGCTTAATATTATTTTATTTAAAATGATGATTAAACAGTTTCATTGTTTTTTCTTTTGTATTTCTTCAACTCCGACTCCTTATTTTAAAATGTGAAATTACTTTTTATGTATTTATAAGCAACTAGGAAAAATATATTCATATTTTTTTATGATAATAAAAAAATAAAATATAAAAAAAAATTATTATTTAAAAAAGTTATTTATTTTATGCTTTATTTTTTATTATGACTAGTTATTTTATTTTTAGAAAATAGTTAAGTTAAAAGCATATCAACTAATAAAACAATTAAATTTTAAAAAATATCACTTAAAGAATAAAATTGATAAAATAATTATTTAATTTAAAAAATACTTACAAAAAAAGTAAAATTAGAAAACAAAATATGTAGCAAAATTGGTGAATCTTTATATAATGGTGTAGATATTTTAATCATTGTTAATTCATTCTCTTGACAATATTTTTAGCAGTAGAATATTGATAAATAAGGGTTAAATATATTTTAATTTAAATTTTTATATAAAGTTAAAATTTGTTGTAGTTTTAAATTTTGATATATTTTAATTTTAAAGTTTAAAAATTAATGGATAAATTTCTTTTAACCCAACAAAATTAATATCTTTTTAAGAGTTAAATAATTTTCCAAAATGACATTTGAGCAATGATATAAATAACATAAATACTAGTCTAGAACAACATCTAACAAAAATAAAGTTTAATATATTTTAACTATAAAATTTATATCTATTTATTTTAAAAGTTTAAAAATTAAAATATATTAAAATTTGAATGAAAATGACAAATTCTAATTTTGTATCCAAATTTAAGAAAAAAAACATATTTAAATATATATATATATATATATATATATATATATATATATATATATATATACATACATATATATATATATATATATATATATATATATTAAAAGATTATTTTTAATCTGCATTTAGAAGTTAATATACAAATAAAAAATAAAATATCTTATAATTTTTATATTGAACACACGAATAAATTAAAACTACATTTTTACAACAAATTTACAATATCTAATATCTAATATTGTGACGTCATTTTTCATGCATACTTTTATCATTTTGGTAGTTTATTTTTTTTATAATTTAAAATATAATTATAAAGATAAAATAAGAATATAAAATGTATCTTGTTATGTATATATTTTTGTAGATGCATTAAATTAATACTATATTTTAAAAACTATTTCAAGATTTTAATACATGTCTAGTTTCTCATCCAGTTTATTAATGTTTAACGATAATATATTTCTCTTAAAAAAAATACTAATTGGATATGTTTCTATCACAAATAAGATTTTTTATATAAAACTACATTTAATTAAAAAAAAAGTCAAATCCTTATATCGCTGAAAAAATAGACAGCGTTTGTTTTATATTTTGAAATAACAAATATTTTGAAACAAACAAGGATGAAATTAATTATGTAATTAAAATTAATTTTGTTTTTTTCTGTAAATATTTTTAATACATTATAAATAAAATATTAAATGAAAAGATAAATTCAATTAATGCAAAGAAACTATAAAACTATTAATTCTTAACATTAAATATTCTTAATTACTTTACAATTTATTAAATACTTTAAATACTGATGGCAAAAAAATATTAATTGAAATCATAAATACATTTAATGTTTTGAAAATATTTAATTCCTTGAATATTGAAAAAAAAATTATTTAATAAGTATAGAATAATTAAAAAGGAATATTTAAAATAATTTACCTCTAAATTATCCATTTAATGGGATGATTTAGTTTGGTATAATAGTAAAAATCATTAATAAATTGTGTTATTTCTTGAATGTAGTATGCAACCTTCTTTTAATTTGACTTTTGTTAATTAAATTTATTTTGTTATTATATTGAATACGAAATAAATATTAAAAAATTTATTTAATGTTTCTTTTAATAACAATGTAAAGTGTGTAATAGGACATACAGTAAATAAATATAAAAAAGCATAACTTACAAGTTCAGATTTTTTTTATTAATTTTTTAATTGTTCTGCTTATCTTTAAAATTATACAAATGTTTGTATATTCAAATTTTTTAATATATTTTAAAACATCAAAATCAATATCAACTCACATACTTTAAAGTTAAATATAGTAACAATGTTAAAAACTTAATAAAGAATCAAAATTCATAAATATATATAAAAAAAAAATATATTTCACCAACAATTTTGACATAGCTGTAAACAACTTATGTTCTTTTAACGGCTAAAATGGGTTTCAACTTTTAGTAATGTTTGGGATAAAGAAAATGAATGCTTGAACGAAGTCAAAGTTTATTGTTTATTATGTACAATACCATAATTTAATAATTTTTAGTATTAAAATAATTTATATTGATTGACATTTCTAGATGTTAATAATATACAGAAATATTTTCTAAATTAATTAGTCTCCTAATAGATAATTGTTTTAGAATAATTAATAATTATTCATAGAATTTAGAATAGAGACTAAGAATATTTTAATAAATTAAGTTAATAATAAATATTATTATTTTAAGGTAATTGATTTTCTTAATTCTGGGGAAAAAAACTGAAACTATATTTAGCATTGTACATTATATGTCAACTTATTTGCTTCCACTTAATTATTTAGTAATACGTATTATTTGGTGTATTAAGAGAATGTAATCTATTGTTTATATCCACAAAAAGAAAGTACGCAGTTGTTAACATTTTGAATTTTAATAAATAATTCTTCAACCGTACGGGACTATTTCTTTTGAGTAAATAGATATACATTTTATGATATTATTTTAATTATAAAATAACAAAATTAAAATGTTAGTAATTTGTCTTTTCTTAATTAAATTTATTCTCTCATTTTTAAGAGATTGAAGTATTTTGTTTAAAAACAAATTAAAGTGGATTTTCTATTAGTTTAAAATTAACATCATTAATAAATTTAGCATAATTATAAATCATCACAAAATAATGTCTTTCAAATTATTTATAAATGTATGATTAAAATAATGACATTTTATCAACCATTCATCAGTTTGAAAATGTGAGAACATTAGAGTAAATATTTTAATAAAAAATTCAAACTATAAATAGGTTTTATATTATAAATAGGTTTTATATTAAGAGAAGTTCATTTTATAAAAACTTAACAATTTTTTTACTCTTCATTCTAAACTTCTTCTCTTTATTCTTTTTATATTATTGACTTCATTTTTCATTGGTTGAAGATTAAAGTATATCATAAAAATTCTTGACAGTCTGGTCTATTTTTTTACCCAATCAGTTTGTTAAATATAGTAAGTTTATTTTTTTTATCGTTATTTCTAAACTCCTCTCCATTCTTTTCATATCATTGATTTCATTCTTCATTTGTTTGAAAATCAAAATATGTTAGAAAACTCTTCACAGCAAGATATATCTTTTTACTCGATTAATTTGTTGAACATAGTAAGTTTCTTTTTTCTTTTTCTTAGAATCGTTTAGGCTTAAGGTTGCATGTAGGGATTATGAGATTGTATGTTTGGTCTTGAAACTCTATATGCATTTCTATTCAATTAGGATTGTTGGGGTATGATTGAATAATTTATCTTAGCCTTTTTTATGCATAAAACCAAAGGTGCTTAAAACCAAAGGGTATTGTGTTGTGCTCTTAGATTGCTAAGGGAAATAAATTATTAAACATTGATGGTTTCTTGGTATGAAACTGTGGTGAAATTTTGATTTGGTTTAAATTGGATTTGATGTCTAGTTTGACTTAGTTAAGAATGTGAATTTGATTGATTGAATCTGAACTATGAATTGATCTGTTGTGATAAAAATGATTTGGCGTTTGAATTGCAGTCATGGGTATATATGCATGAAATGTGTAATTTGTCTTAAGGGTATGATTGCTTTAAAGATGAGTGAGTTTATTTCAATTAGTGTTAAAGGGTGTATTTTCGACTTTGAAATTATTGGTTTTATTTGTTCATGAGTATTTCTTTAAGACCTTTGATTGATGAAATTGGTGTTTCTTAAGCTAAAATGTAGTTATAGTATAATCTTATTAAGTATATCAAGAAGAGTCAATTTGATCAATTAAAATTAATAGAGAAAGTTTCGGCTTCTGGTGCAGCTTCAGGCGCCCTTGTAATGCCTTCTGGTTGTAACAAAGCCAGTATTTTTCCTTAAAACATACACATTGGAAAATTTTCGACTTGTATAGAAGTAATACATAATTAATTACAATCGGATTAATCTCAAAAATAAAATATTGATATTACATTCCCCGATCCTCTAACCCACATCTCTCTTCCTTTATGTATGCTCAGAGCGCATCAGCCAGATAATTTGTAATAAAACTTGGTCCCTATAACATCACACATTATACGATCATCGCATTTACATGCACAAACAAGCAAGGGTAAACTAACGAAAACATGTTAAATCATGCAACCATCATCATACAACATACACATCATAAACATATACAACATACACATCAAGAACACACTTTTTACATCATAGTTATACTACATCACTCTACATAATCCAATATACATCACATACTCAACATCATACTAAATCATACTTCATACCCATTTGTACATCACACATAATTTCCAATCCCAGTAAATTACCATTCCTTAACATATCATGACCATAGACTCGACTCATCCGAATATAAATATTGATGGAAGTCTCGAGTGGTCTTGCACTTTTAGTGGTAATTCCGCTGGCTTAATTTAGACTTCCACGGCAGGTTAATCCTTTCCTACTCTAACCCATCTGGATTCGTGGATAAGGACCTCATACAAGGTTGGTTCGTTAACACCTATGACACTAACAAGTGCCTATAGACTAGGACCTCTTGCCCCTCTCACCACATAACTCCTCCTTCTCTACTTGAGACTAAAGCGTTATTAGACTATCGGGATGACCTTCATATTAGGACCCTCAACATCCATATGTACATTAATACCAAGCCAAAACAAAATATCTCCACGAGATTCATATCATAGTCATCAACTTATACCATGCCCAAACGGATGAATTCATATCAACATCATGTCATATTCACAGTACACTCACATAGCAACACTCAATCAGGCTCAAACTGTATATAACGACATCACAATACCAAAGCATACATATCACAATTCTTCATATCACATAATAGTCTCACATAAACCATACAACAATTCCATAATCATTTGATGCATCAAAGCAGCATAATCATAGCATAATTATATATTGCAGTCTCAAACAATCTATACAACATTTTCACAAACCTCAGATGTATCAAGAACATAAAATCATTCCCATAAAAAAATCTAAAAAACATCACGAAATTGTTTAACACACTAGAGACAGATTGGCTGTCTCGAGCTACTCGCCCAATGAGCAACTTCACTTGTCAAGCACTGACTACTCTAGATAGATTTTTCCAAAGGCGCTCAGCCCTACAACAGCGACCCAAATGCAATTCACACATCCTTAGATTCATGATATTCACCTTTTTTTATCTATTCTACCAATTTCCTTTAACATTTCAGACCTTTCAAACATAAAAAATTCACCAACTATCATTATAAATGCTAAAAATCATCTCAGACATCAAGGATTCATGCTTTGACTCTACAAATCTCATTTCCAAAGTCCAAATCACATTCAACCATCATAAACATCAAGTTTATTTCCTAATCCAACTCCTAAGTTCATACACAAATTCTACGCCAGATTTTTATATTGGTTCGGCCTCAATGCCTACATCCAGTGTCCTTCCACAACCAAGAAGCCAATGCATTATATTAGTCAAGGTTTTTACAACAAGATTTCTATAGAGACCTCTACGTAAAAAATATAGACAATCTCTCTAACCCTCTAACTAAAAGTATAGGTAGTCAACACAAAGATATGCAACAAGATATCCCCTCTTCTGCAATCTTCAACTCACTTTGAACAATCCTCAAACTGTCCAAAACTCCACGAGTTCACCTCCTGTAATCCCAACAGGACAACAACAATCTATCCAAAGATTGATAGAAAACTTGATTAGTATGATGAACACCAACTTGTGGAGATCTTGATCAAACAATACGCGTACTTCACTTCCTCCTTAAGAAACTCTTCCAAGAAAGATCTCCCCTGTCTTCTTGATGAGTTCTTGGAGCATTTACAAAGAGATCACAATCTGAAATATCAAATTAAAATGTTAGAATATCCAAAGTCGTTTGTGATCAACAGAGTCACGTGTATTTATAGTTTTCAATAAACCAGACGTTCCTGTAGTCGACTTTGCCACTAATATAGTCGACTGTCATCAAACAGTAATAACAGTTAAAACAAATTAGCAGCAGTCATAACAACCAAATTGATTTCGCATTTAATTCAGTTGACTTACATTTAATGCTTCAGCATAGAGTTGAATATAGTTGTTACAGCACAAAAGCATTAACAAAATTTCAAAACAAATAACTAACTAAGTTGAATTCACTGCGTGTGCAGTCGACTTAGACACTTCAACTCAGTTTTGAAATACTTTCCAATGCAAAACCACTCACAGCACTGCTTTTGAAAATCTGTGCAAAGTCGACTTAGACACTTCAACTCAGTTTTGAAATACTTTTCAATGCAAAGCCACTCACAGCACTGCTTTTGAAAATCTGTGCAAAGTCACGAGTTTTAATCGACTTACTTCATAACGAAGTCGACTTAAAACTTGCAGTTTTACCACACAATATAAGTTCAACAAAGTACATGTAGTTTTCTTTTCTTAAACATATGTAATGCAATCACAAAATATGTATCCAATATAAAAATCAATGAATATACATACATATATGAGAATCAACACAAACATGTTCATTAAGATATCATTCACAATAAAGAATTGAACATGTAACACATAACAATACATGTGTTATTAATAATGTGTTGTCATCATAAAAAACCAGAGCACTATGAGATTAGGGTTTAGCAAAACCAATGCTTCCCTTATCAACAATCTCAACAATCTCCCTTTTTTTTATGATGCACAACCATGATTAATAAGCAACCATGTTTGTACACAAACAACACATAAAAACAGTCAAGTAATCACCAATATCAGAGCTAATATAAGCATTCAGTAAGAACAAGTGATTAAATGATTTTTCAAAATATCAGAGCAAACAAAAGTTAATTTCAACATATTTTAGAACATTTACTCTAAATAAATAGTATCAAGCAATCACATATCAAGCAAGTAATCAAACAAACTTTTCTCCCCCTTTATGCATTAGCAAAAAAGGTTTGCTTTTAGATATTGATATGCTGATAAAATGAAATACTAGAGATGCATCAATGTAAACAAATTTAAACATTCAAAGATGCTCCCCCTATCACGGATATTCACATGATTTAAAGAAAAATCTCTCCCTAAAGTGTAGGCATGTGAAAAATCTATGCAATCATGTAATGCTCCCCCTGTCATTATGCATATTTTAAAATGAAATCCCGATGCACAATGCAGTTTCACAAGTATCAAAGCATACAATAGTTTGTATCAAAATTGTATCAGAGTTATAATTGCAAACAATTGAATCAAGCAAAGATACAATTATCAACAATCTCACAATATATTCTCACTGATATAACAATCAAATAGAAACAAAGATATATTGAAGATAACCATGTGTTTTAGCTTTTCTACTACCTAAGATCCTATGTGTTTTCCTAAGCTTTTCTATGTTGTGGATTCTAGTTCTAAGTCTTGAGTTTTCACCTTAAGTTATTTTCAAATATTAACCCGTTTTAATGTTATTTGATTAAATATGAGAGTGTTTGTGCGCATAAACTATTTTTTCTTAACATTTTTCCTGTCAATGACTCCATTTTGCTATAAAGTCCTTGGAGTTGAGAAATTATGCTTAATGCCAGAGTTTTCACAAAAGTTTTGAAAAAGTTCATTTTTAAATTTTCATCCATTGGATAGAGATAATTTTCAAATTCTTTTTGTTTTCTATCCTTTTACAGAGTTTACAGAAGGCATCAAATGTCTCGTCCTTTTCAATGAAAAATAGTACCCATGTCCATATAGAGAAATTGTCTACTACTACAAGTCCGTAGTCTTTACCATTCATAGACACGGTTCTTGTAGGTCGAAACAAATTTATATGAAGCAATTCAACAGGTTGTTTAGTTGAAACAATAATTTGGCTCTTGAACGATTCCTTGACTTGTGTGCCTTTTATTCAAGCACCATAGAAAATTGTATCATTGAATAATTCTTCTAGCAATCCTCTTACGAGGTCATGATGTTATAGCTTTGAGATTAATCTCATACTTGCATGTCCACAATTATTATGCCATGATATTTCCTAATCTTTCATAGATACCAAACATGAAACACTTTGAAATTGTAGTTCATTTAGATTTATTTTTTACAAGTTACCTTGCCTATTACTAGTAAATATCAATGAACTGTTATAATCTAAGACTTTACATTATCCTTTTTCAAATACAAAATTGTATCCATTGTCACACAATTGACTTATGCTCAACAAATTATGTTTTAGGCCATTTACTAATAAAGTGTTATCAATAGAAAGGGAGAGGTTTGAACCTATCTTTCCTATTCAAAACATGTGATCATTCTTTATTTCTAATAATCAAACTTCTCTTCTTTGAATAGAGGAGGGCGGTTAACGGTGTATCCTTTTTTTTCGTCTCTCATGATCGTTTCCTTGAGTCTTGTTAAGAACTAACCCCACAAGGTTAACTCTGATACCAACTAAAGTACCTGAAAAAACACTAAAAGGGTGTTGAATAGTGTTATGGAAAATTTTTTTGCAAAGAAGATAATATAACACTTCTCTCGAGGATTAAAAAGGTTTATGTAATTTTTTAAACACTCAACTTTAAAGATCAGTTTAAGTAATGAATTATTTTTAGTATGTTTTTTCAATCGTTGAGAAATGTTTTCTGCAACGTTTTGATAAAGCTTGCTCCTTAATAAAGAGTTTCTTAACAACGAGAGCTTTTGTATCAATTAAAATAAAGTGCAAGTGTAGGATTTGTAAAAGAAACCTTTAAAGAGAATAAAGCAATAAAAACACGGTCATTTTTATATTGGTTCTCTCCATCGAGCTACGTCCTGTCTCCTCTAACACCTTAGAAGGTTCCACCGTAATCTTCAACAAGATTACAACTGAGTATTCTCACTAGTCCTAGTATCCCTAGACACTCCCAATATCCTCTAGATACACTTGTCTAATTGAGTTTCACTCGCTCTTAGTTGCGTAGTATTCTTTACCGCTCCTGGTATCCATAGATACTCTCGATATCCTTGAGATACACTTGTCTAGTTGAGTTTCACGAACTCCTGGTTTCCACTAGACATGCATGTCTAGCTACCGTTTAACTTCACCAAGTTAAACGTTAAAGTTTCACCTACTCCTGGTTTCCACTACGGACACCTGTCTAACTACAGTTTAACTTCTCAAAGTTAAACATAAAGTGTTTTAATTTTGTTCATAATTTACAATCAAAAATTGATTACAAGTTCCTCAAGAAAAGAAACTTTAGGGGAAGCTAAAGAACGTTTACAACAGGAATTATTCTCTGTACCAGAAGAAACGTTGGGGGAAGTCCAAAAATTCTTGCGGCAGTACGTAGTTTCTGGACCAAAAGAAACATTGGGGGAAGTCCAACAACGGTTACAACAAAAACAATCTCCTGTACACAAAGAAAGATTGGGAGAAGCACAAGCACGTTTATTGCAGGAACAACACTCTCATGCCCTGAAGGCTCTGGGTATTATTAAGGTTGATACTGAAGTCAACCCTAAAGAAGAATGTCAAGCAGCTATCTTTGCACATGATAAGGTTCTCAATGAGGAAAAGAAAGAAGAAGAAAAGCTGGAGATGTTGGAAGAGAAAACAAAAATAGAAGAAGTTGTTAATGAGAGAACTATAGAGGAAATAGAAATAAAAAGTTTGAATGAGAGTGAGAAGAAAGATGAGGAAGGAAGAGTCATGGTTGAGAAAAGAAAAAAAGAAAAAAAGTAAAAATTGAAAATAAAGAAAGTAAGCAGGAAGAAAAAGAGAAGGTCAAGGAAAGAGAAAATTAAGAGAAAAAGAAAGAGAGGAAAGAAAAGAAAATCATGTAAAGAACCATATCCTCATAAAAAGAAAAACCCTAGGAAGGAAAATAGGGTTAAGCATTTCAAGGAGATCTTTGAGAGATTAAAGTTCAAGGCTCGTATGATTGATGCTTGGAAACATGTGCTTGGCATAATCAATTTCGTGAAGAGGTTTAGCATAAAGAAGAAGAAGAAGGAAATACCAAGCACTAAGAAATTTGACACCTACTGATGGGTGTTTGGGGAGACTTTCTAAATTGCTAGTTCATTATTTGAATTTTTTTGTTTGTTTTCTATTTTTCAAATTCTGTTTATTACATTCTGTGTACACATGCATTTGAGTGAGGAAAATCTTGTGTTTGGAAAATCTAGGGCATAGATCAGGGGTCACCAAGGGAAACCACAAAGAGGCAAACAAGAAAAAGGGGAAGGAAAATTTTAAGCCACTGTCGGGCGGTACCAATTTGCCGCCGGGCAATGGCGGCGGACAAAAACCCGAGCTCTTTAAAAAGCTGGGTATTTTCAGAACTTCCTCACTTTTTCTTGCCCCTTTGAGTGTCGCCAGGTGGTCTCCTTGCTTCCTTGCTCCAGATTTGCACTTCCTAGAGGGTTTTAGAGAGATTTCTATACACTTTCTCAACACCCATTCACAAAAAGGGTTTTATTCTTGCTCATTTTTGGGTTTTTCTTGGTGTGAGTGTGTATTTAGAGTTTTCCATCATCTATTGAAGCAATTGTTGCTAGCATTCATATCTCCACTCAAGTAAGTTGTAAAATCTCAATTGTTAAGTTCTTGATTTTGAAATTCTTGATGAGCATGTGTAGAACTTAGGTAATTTAGGGCTTTGAGACTCTTTGCATAAATTTTTGAATTGGGAACTGTTTTGGACCAATTAAACTGTTTGGAATTGAATTGCATGTTAGGGATTAGTAGTTGAGTGGAGATTAGGTGTGTTTTGTGGAAAAATTTTGAAAACCCTCTCACCGCCGGGCGGTATGCCTCTGCCGCCGGGCGGTATGCCTCTGCCGCCGGGCGGTATGCCTCTGCCGCCGGGCGGTATGCCTCTGCCGCCGGGCGGTATTCAAGCTGGATGCATACCGCCGGGCGGTATTCAAGCTGGATGCATACCGCCGGGCTGTATTCAAGCTGGATGCATACCGTCCGGCGGTATTCAAGCTGGATGCATACCGTCGGGCGGTATTCAAGCTGGATGCATACCGCAGGGCGGTATTCAAGCTGGATGCATACCGCGGACGGTAT